>NC_068316.1:387008-454508 GCF_025860055.1 Xyrauchen texanus
TGTATGATGTGTCTGGGGACGCTGTGGGAAGAGTGTTGTGATTGTGTTGGTAAAAACTCACATAACACATTCATGTATTCATCTTTATGTGTTCGGCTGCATCTCTCAGAGCGTCAGACAGCAGAGAACAATGATTAATGCAACCATCCATGTAATTGTGCATCATTAGAATAAAGAGGATACAAATGTGTTGACATCAAGGCTGTGGTTCAGTCGGCAGAATCCAGGTCATTTCTGCAGTGAATATCATGTTTGTGTTTACTTGTGCTCGTCCAGTCGGTTCTTTTCAATGAATCGTTTGCACATTTGAATCAGTTGAAGATTCGCTTCATGGAAAGGGTTTTTGCGAATAAAGGATATCTTACTGTTACACGTAAATACAATAAGACTGTTTCAAACCATGTTTGACTGGAGTAAGTTCTGGAGGACACGTCACAAGTATTACATTATGAATAAAGTGAAGCAGGTTTCATGTAAGATTGTCCATCGAGTACACCCGGATACAACACGTATGGACAGCGTTTTAAAGTTAGGATGGAAGATAACCGTGTTTTTGTGAGTCTATTAATCATTGATATAAGACTGAGATAAGAAGCCAAGATTAGTGTTAATTCTGAAGAAACTAATGTAACTTTAATCTGGATTTCCAATGATAATTATACAAATGTAGTATTTATATGCATTTTATTTATTGTCATGGCTCATTATTATAAACAAACTTAAAAGGACTGAAAAAATACCTATATTTATATATTTATTATGAACAGTTTAACCCTTTCAGCTCTGAAGGTGTTCTTAAAGATTTCCTGTTTCAGTGGCATACCCAAAATTAAAGACTTATAACTTGACAAAAAACATTGTAAAGGAAAACAAAAATAAGTTTAAAAATAAAGGAAAATAAAAAAATTAATTCAGTCAAAAATGTACTTTTATTTGTATTTTTCTGATGTGGCATTATATATCTCTGGGTGTAAATAATGTCGCTCCGAAAAACTGTTTTTAGTTTTGTTCCCAATTATGTCGACTGTATCTGAGAGAAAGTTTGTGTTGATACGACAAAGCAATCAAAAGTTCCAACATTACAAATATAATTGATCATAGTGTCCAAAAACATCTCCAAACAAATAAAAGATAATAATTGTACATAAGAACTAATTACACATGCAAACACAACAATGACTAAAGGTTTGCATAGCATGCAGACATGATTTTAGTCATGAGATTTCACACAATGAGTTTCATTCTGTGTCATTTGAGTCATCATTGAGTCTGTGTCGTGTATTTGGCGCCATCTCCTGGTGGTCATATGTAACATTGTGCTTCATGTGGATTATCTAATGATCTATACATCTGATTATCTTGTGTGTGGACTCGATTGAAAGATAATCACAGACTCTAAATAATCATGTGTGAGATTTTATGTTCCGGTTATATTTCGTGCAGTTATAAGTGAAAACGCGGCATATAAGCAACACCAGTAAAGTAAAAGCATTTCAGATGTGCTGAACTAGAGGACAAAACCAAATCAACACACTTCAGAGCAGAAACATCCAGAACATCTTCTGACATAATCTGTGTGTTCTCAGGCATGTGTAACCCCAGAAACTACAGCGACACGCCGGCGACCGCTAAGAGCACGGTGGAGGAACTGTACCGGCCCATCCCGTCTCTCTTCAGAGCGCTCACTGAGGGTGAAGCGCCCATCAACATGATGGTGGTGTCGTTTCCCGTGGCCGAAGAACTGTCCTATCACGAGAACCTGGTGTCTTTCCTGGAGACCATAGAGGACACACATCAGAACATCTCTCTACCAGGGAACAGCATCCACGCCAGCTACGACAACACCGCAGGTGAGCGCGCTGAGAGATGTTTGAGTCTCACACACACCTGCACGCTTCACTGATCAGAAACACTCCGGTAGTTTAATCTTAATTGATTGAGAATGGAATTCCTGCTCTGTGACCTCTTGACCCGCAGCTGTGATGTTCAGGAGAAGGATGTTTGTTATTCAGATGTCCAGCTGTGAGCAGGTGTGTCTGACACACAGGAAACAAACCCTGCCAACGTGTTTCAGAAATGAGTTTTGTATGTTTGTCGAGTGTGTATGTGTGTGTGTGTGTGTGTGTGTGTGTGTGTGTGTTTGTGTGCCTTCCTCT
The DNA here is from genome assembly GCF_025860055.1 of Xyrauchen texanus. Taxonomy (NCBI): domain Eukaryota; kingdom Metazoa; phylum Chordata; class Actinopteri; order Cypriniformes; family Catostomidae; genus Xyrauchen; species Xyrauchen texanus. Next base: position 389,165 of record NC_068316.1, read on the forward strand.
ATAGACATTCAGTGCAATAGTGCAAAAACTATTTCAGATTTTTCTTACAAATCAAAGGAAGCAATTGATTGTCTGTGGCACAGTTGTTGTAGATGGCGCTAACAGTGAGAGGTAGACGATATATATACCGATTAATCGTGCCGTTGATTGCTTTTTGGAACTATGGGATATCTGCAAATATCTGTGCTGATAGTTTGTTTTTGTGTTGCTCTACAGCTTGATTGTACAGTATCACAGCAGCTCACTGACGTCATTACTGTGTTTAAATCTTTCATCATTGAGTTATAATGTGGCAACATGCATCATGTCTCCCATGTTCACCTGAAGAAGAAATAATATATATATACACACGGTGCATTCAGAAAGTATTCAGACCCATTCATTGCTTTCACATTTTATGTTGCCGTCTTAAGATAAAATGCTCAAAATATTTGTTTTCCACATCAGTCTATTCCCCACACCCCATAATGACAAAGCAAAAACACATTTTTGATAACTTTGATATTTCATTTTATTTTTAATAATTTGAAGTCTATATTATTAATGACTTCTAATTATTTGAAGTAAAATATTTAGTGTATTGCTGCTTTTCATCACTATTTTGATTCAGTTATATATTAAAAAGAGATTTTCTAGTTGTATTGGTGTATGTTATGTTTATGTTTGTTCAATTTAATGTTGTTTAACTTTTCATGAAATAACTATATATTTACTAAACTGATGATGCAGTTACTATGACTGTAATAAACTCAATCAAGCCTCTCCGGTAGATGCGGATTAAACCTGCACGACGTTCAGAAGGATTTCTGGATCATTCTTCCTTACAGAACTGCTTCAGCTCAGACATATTCTTATGATATCTGGTGTGAACGGCTCTCTTGAGGTCTCTATTGGGATAAGATCTGGGTTTCATTCCTGTATAGTAGACTCACGAACAGAGATGTTCACCAGTTCCAATGATTCCTACAAGTCTTTATCTGTCACTCTAGGGTTCATTATTACCTCATTGAACATTCTGTGGTGTGTCCATTGAGTCATCCTGGCTGGACGACCACTTCTAGAGAGAGTACCTATAGTACTAAATCATCTCCATTTATAGACAGTTTGTCTAACTGTGGACAGGTGAATATCTAAGGGCCACTTCTAGTGAGAGTACCTATAGTACTAAATCACCTCCATTTATAGACAGTTTGTCTAACTGTGGACAGATGAATATCTAACGGCCACTTCTAGAGAGAGTACCTATAGTACTAAATCATCTCCATTTATAGACAGTTTGTCTTACTGTGGACAGATGCATATCTAACGGCCACTTCTAGAGAGAGTACCTATAGTACTAAATCATCTCCATTTATAGACAGTTTGTCTAACTGTGGACAGATGAATATCTAACGGCCACTTCTAGAGAGAGTACCTATAGTACTAAATTATCTCCATTTATAGACAGTTTGTCTAACTGTGGACAGATGCATATCTAACGGCCACTTCTAGAGAGAGTACCTATAGTACTAAATCATCTCCATTTATAGACAGTTTGTCTAACTGTGGACAGATGAATATCTAACGGCCACTTCTAGAGAGAGTACCTATAGTACTAAATCATCTCCATTTATAGACAGTTTGTCTAACTGTGAACAGATGAATATCTAACGGCCACTTCTAGAGAGAGTACCTATAGTACTAAATCATCTCCATTTATAGACAGTTTGTCTCACTGTGGACAGATGAATATCTAACGGACACTTCTAGTGAGAGTACCTATAGTACTAAATCATCTCCATTTATAGACAGTTTGTCTAACTGTGAACAGATGAATATCTAACGGCCACTTCTAGAGAGAGTACCTATAGTACTAAATCATCTCCATTTATAGACAGTTTGTCTAACTGTGGACAGATGAATATCTAACGGCCACTTCTAGTGAGAGTACTTATAGTACTAAATCATCTCCATTTATAGACAGTTTGTCTCACTGTGGACAGATGAATATCTAACGGACACTTCTAGAGAGAGTACCTATAGTACTAAATCATCTCCATTTATAGACAGTTTGTCTTACTGTGGACAGATGCATATCTAACGGCCACTTCTAGAGAGAGCACCTATAGTACTAAATCATCTCCATTTATAGACAGTTTGTCTAACTGTGGACAGATGAATATCTAACGGACACTTCTAGTGAGAGTAGCTATAGTACTAAATCATCTCCATTTATAGACAGTTTGTCTAACTGTGGACAGATGATTATCTAAACTCTTCTTTCCAGCTTGAGGCAAAGCAACAGTTTGTGAGATCTCGTGGTCCACGTCAGCAAATGTTTCATGTGAATAGCAAATTCAAAATGTTTTAGTGCTTTTTATAAGTCAGAGTAGCTCTAACCCACACCTCCAATCTTGTTTCATTAATGGGACGCCAGGTTTGCCAACTCCTGATTCTAATTAGCTTTAGTTGATGTCATTAGCCTAGGGGTTCACATACTTTTTCCACCCTACACTGTGAATGTTTGAATGATGTATTCAGTATGAACAAGGACAATATGATAACGTGTGTTATTAGTTAAACTGATTGTGTTTGGTCATTATTGTAACTGTTGTAGATTTTAAGACACATTAATACAGAAACACAGGTAATTCCAAAGGGTCCACATACTTTTTCTTGCCACTCAATTTGATTATCAGGTGATATTATTGAATTCTGCAATCAGACGTTCTGAATTAAATATCGTCTGACTGTTTCTAGTATCTTGAGTAGTTTAACTGTAGATGATGATGATGATGGTTTCTCTCTGCAGATAAGATGTGCACAGTTGTGTACTTCGATGACTGTGTGTCTATTCGTCAGTGTAAGCAGTACTGTGAGTCCATGGGCGGATCGAAGTATCGCTGGTTTCACAATGCGTGCTGTGAATGCATCGGACCCGAGTGTGTGGATTACGGCAGTAAAGCCGTCAGGTGCATGAACTGTCTGTACTGACTTTATACTTTTATTTGTGTTTGATAGTTTGAGGTTAACGGAGTTTGTATATTGTTAACGGTTGCAGACAGACATCTTTAGGTTGTCATATAGAGCAGATGTGCTTCTTAATAAAGATTCATGATGTGACCGCTGAGAAATGCACACATGATGTTACACGTGTTCTTATGTTAACATTAATACATGCATTAGATATCATAGTTCATTTTAATTCATGCAATATAAATGGTTAGTTCATAATGAACAGATCTTAATGTTTAGCCCTGTAAATGTGAGCAATGATTTGAAGTAGCTGTTGTAAGTTTGTGTTAATGTAGGTTATTGTAATCTGTTTAAGACAATAAAGATTCTTGTGTGTTATTGCAGCTCATTATTACTACATTACAACATTATTATAATAACATTATTATTCCATGTGTCCTGAACTTTTGTCCTGGAAATATAAACTTTGACTATAATCTGTAAAGATGGTCTTTATTTTCACTTTCATTTTGATAAAATCATTTGATTGCAGGAGATATAAATGCAACATCTCAACTGTGAATGTGTGTCTGTATTTGTGTGATTTTGCTTGTGTGTGACTGTCAGTGTCTGTTTATGTGTGAGACTGTGCGTGTGTTTGTGGGTCTGTGTGTGTCAGTTTGTTTGTGTGTCTGTGAGTGTGTGTGTCAGTTTGTTTGTGTGTCCGTGAGTGTGTGTCTGTTTGTGTGAGTGTCTGTGAGTGTGTCAGTTTGTTTGTGTGTCTGTGAGTGTGTGTGTCAGTTTGTTTGTGTGTCCGTGAGTGTGTATGTCAGTTTGTTTGTGTGTCTGCGAGTGTGTGTGTCAGTTTGTTTGTGTGTGTCAGTTTGTGTGTGTGTCAGTTTGTTTGTGTGTGTCAGTTTGTTTGTGTGTGTCAGTTTGTGTGTGTGTCAGTTTGTGTGTGTGTCAGTTTGTTTGTGTGTGTCAGTTTGTTTGTGTGTGTGTGTGTGTGTCAGTTTGTTTGTGTGTGTCAGTTTGTTTGTGTGTCTGAGTGTGTGTGTCAGTTTGTTTGTGTGTCTGTGTGTCAGTTTGTTTGTGTGTCTGCGAGTGTGTGTGTCAGTTTGTTTGTGTGTGTCAGTTTGTTTGTGTGTCAGTTTGTTTGTGTGTGTGTCTGTTTGTTTGTGTGTGTGTGTGTCTGTTTGTTTGTGTGTCAGTTTGTTTGTGTGTCTGTGAGTTTGTGTCAGTTTGTTTATTTGTGTGTCAGTTTGAGTGTGTGTCTGAGTGTGTGTGTCAGTTTGTGTGTCTGAGTGTGTGTGTCTGTGAGTGTGTGTCAGTTTGTTTTTTGTGTGTGTCTGAGTGTGTGTGTCAGTTTGTTTGTGTGTCTGAGTGTGTGTGTCTGAGTTTGTGTGTCTGAGTGTGTGTGTCTGTGAGTGTGTGTCAGTTTGTTTGTGTGTGTGTCAGTTTGTTTGTGTGTCTGAGTGTGTGTGTCAGTTTGTTTTTTTGTGTGTGTGTCAGTTTGTTTGTGTGTCTGTGTGTGTCAGTTTGTTTGTGTGTGTGTCTGTGAGTGTGTCAGTTTGTTTGTGTGTCTGTTTGTTTGTGTGTCTGCGAGTGTGTGTGTCAGTTTGTGTGTGTGTGTCAGTTTGTTTGTGTGTCTGAGTGTGTGTGTCAGTTTGTTTGTGTGTGTCAGTTTGTTTGTGTGTGTGTGTGTCAATTTGTTTGTGTGTGTGTGTCTGTTTGTTTGTGTGTGTCTGTTTGTTTGTGTGTCAGTTTGTTTGTGTCTGTGAGTTTGTGTCAGTTTGTTTTGTGTGTCAGTTTGTGTGTCTGATGTGTGTCAGTTTGTGTGTGTGTGTCTGTGAGTGTGTGTCAGTTTGTTTGTGTGTGTGTCTGTGAGTGTGTGTCAGTTTGTTTGTGTGTGTCAGTTTGTTTGTGTGTTGTGTGTGTCAGTTTGTTTGTGTGTCTGAGTGTGTCAGTTTGTTTGTGTGTGTGTCAGTTTGTTTGTGTGTCTGAGTGTGTGTGTCAGTTTGTTTTTTTGTGTGTGTGTCAGTTTGTTTGTGTGTCTGTGTGTGTCAGTTTGTTTGTGTGTGTGTCAGTTTGTTTGTGTGTCTGAGTGTGTGTCAGTTTGTTTGTGTGTGTGTGTCAGTTTGTTTGTGTGTCTGAGTGTGTGTGTCAGTTTGTTTGTGTGTGTGTCAGTTTGTTTGTGTGTCTGAGTGTGTGTGTCAGTTTGTTTGTGTGTGTGTCAGTTTGTTTGTGTGTCTGAGTGTGTGTGTCAGTTTGTTTGTGTGTGTGTCAGTTTGTTTGTGTGTGTCTGTGAGTGTCAGTTTGTTTGTGTGTCTGTTTGTTTGTGTCTGTGAGTGTGTGTCAGTTTGTTTGTGTGTGTGTCAGTTTGTTTGTTTGTGTGTCTGTATGTTTGTGTGTCTCAGTTTGTTTGTTTGTGTGTCTGTTTGTTGTGTGTCTGTTTGTGTAGTGTCTGTGAGTGTGTGAGTTTGTTTGTGTGTCAGTTTGTTTGTTTGTGTGTCAGTTTGTTTGTTTGTGTGTCTGTTTGTTTGTGTGTCTCAGTTTGTTTGTTTGTGTGTCTGTTTGTTTGTGTGTCTGTTTGTGTGTGTGTGTCTGTTTGTTTGTGTATCTGTGAGTGTGTGTCTGTTTGTTTGTGTATCTGTGAGTGTGTGTCAGTTTGTTTGTGTGTCTGTGAGTGTGTGTGTCAGTTTGTTTGTGTGTGTCAGTTTGTTTGTGTGTCTGAGTGTGTGTGTCAGTTTGTTTGTGTGTCAGTTTGTTGTGTGTGTCTGTTTGTTTGTGTGTGTCTGTTTGTTTGTGTGTCAGTTTGTTTGTGTGTCTGTGAGTTTGTGTCAGTTTGTTTATTTGTGTGTCAGTTTGAGTGTGTGTCTGAGTGTGTGTGTCAGTTTGTGTGTCTGAGTGTGTGTGTCTGTGTGTGTCAGTTTGTTTTTGTGTGTGTCTGAGTGTGTGTGTCAGTTTGTTTGTGTGTCTGAGTGTGTGTGTCTGAGTTTGTCAGTTAGTTTTGTGTGTGTCTGTGAGTGTGTGTCAGTTTGTTTGTGTGTATGTCAGTTTGTTTGTGTGTCTGAGTGTGTGTGTCAGTTTGTTTTGTGTGTGTGTCAGTTTGTTTGTGTGTGTGTCAGTTTGTTTGTGTGTGTGTCTGTGAGTGTGTCAGTTTGTTTGTGTGTCTGTTTGTTTGTGTGTCTGCGAGTGTGTGTGTCAGTTTGTGTGTGTGTGTCAGTTTGTTTGTGTGTCTGAGTGTGTGTGTCAGTTTGTTTGTGTGTGTCAGTTTGTTTGTGTTGTGTGTGTGTCAATTTGTTTGTGTGTGTCTGTTTGTTTGTGTGTGTCTGTTTGTTTGTGTGTCAGTTTGTTTGTGTCTGTGAGTTTGTGTCAGTTTGTTTTTTGTGTGTCAGTTTGTGTGTGTGTCTGAGTGTGTGTCAGTTTGTGTGTGTGTGTGTCTGTGAGTGTGTGTCAGTTTGTTTTTTGTGTGTGTGTCTGTGAGTGTGTGTCAGTTTGTTTTTTGTGTGTGTGTCTGTGAGTGTGTGTCAGTTTGTTTGTGTGTGTGTCAGTTTGTTTGTGTGTCTGTGTGTCAGTTTGTTTGTGTGTGTGTCAGTTTGTTTGTGTGTCTGAGTGTGTGTGTCAGTTTGTTTTTTTGTGTGTGTGTCAGTTTGTTTGTGTGTCTGTGTGTGTCAGTTTGTTTGTGTGTGTGTCAGTTTGTTTGTGTGTCAGTGTGTGTCAGTTTGTTTGTGTGTGTGTGTCAGTTTGTTTGTGTGTCTGAGTGTGTGTCAGTTTGTTTGTGTGTCTGAGTGTGTGTGTCAGTTTGTTTGTGTGTGTGTCAGTTTGTTTGTGTGTCTGAGTGTGTGTGTCAGTTTGTTTGTGTGTGTGTCAGTTTGTTTGTGTGTGTGTCAGTTTGTTTGTGTGTCTGAGTGTGTGTGTCAGTTTGTTTGTGTGTGTGTCAGTTTGTTTGTGTGTGTCTGAGTGTGTCAGTTTGTTTGTGTGTGTCTGTTTGTTTGTGTCTGTGAGTGTGTGTCAGTTTGTTTGTGTGTCAGTTTGTTTGTTTGTGTGTCTCAGTTTGTTTGTTTGTGTGTCTGTTTGTTTGTGTGTCTGTTTGTTTGTGTGTCTGTTTGTGTGAGTGTCTGTGAGTGTGTGTCTGTTTGTGTGAGTGTCAGTTTGTGTGTCTGTTTGTTTGTGTGTCTCAGTTTGTTTGTGTGTGTGTCTGTTTGTTTGTGTATCTGTGAGTGTGTGTCTGTTTGTTTGTGTATCTGTGAGTGTGTGTCTGTTTGTTTGTGTATCTGTGAGTGTTTGTGTGTCAGTTTGTTTGTGTGTGTGTCAGTTTGTTTGTGTGTTTGTGTGTGTCAGTTTGTTTGTGTATCTGTGAGTGTGTCTGTTTGTTTGTGTGTCAGTTTGTTTGTGTGTGTGTCAGTTTGTTTGTGTGTTTGTGTGTGTCAGTTTGTTTGTGTATCTGTGAGTGTGTGTCTGTTTGTTTGTGTATCTGTGAGTGTGTCTGTTTGTTTGTGTGTCAGTTTGTTTGTGTGTGTGTCAGTTTGTTTTTTGTGTGTGTCTGAGTGTGTGTGTCAGTTTGTTTGTGTGTCTGAGTGTGTGTGTCTGAGTTTGTCAGTTAGTTTTTTTGTGTGTGTCTGTGAGTGTGTGTCAGTTTGTTTGTGTGTGTGTCAGTTTGTTTGTGTGTCTGAGTGTGTGTGTCAGTTTGTTTTTTTGTGTGTGTGTCAGTTTGTTTGTGTGTCTGTGTGTGTCAGTTTGTTTGTGTGTGTGTCTGTGAGTGTGTCAGTTTGTTTGTGTGTCTGTTTGTTTGTGTGTCTGCGAGTGTGTGTGTCAGTTTGTGTGTGTGTGTCAGTTTGTTTGTGTGTCTGAGTGTGTGTGTCAGTTTGTTTGTGTGTGTCAGTTTGTTTGTGTGTGTGTGTGTCAATTTGTTTGTGTGTGTGTGTCTGTTTGTTTGTGTGTGTCTGTTTGTTTGTGTGTCAGTTTGTTTGTGTCTGTGAGTTTGTGTCAGTTTGTTTTTTGTGTGTCAGTTTGTGTGTGTGTCTGAGTGTGTGTCAGTTTGTGTGTGTGTGTGTCTGTGAGTGTGTGTCAGTTTGTTTTTTGTGTGTGTGTCTGTGAGTGTGTCAGTTTGTTTGTGTGTGTGTCAGTTTGTTTGTGTGTTTGTGTGTGTCAGTTTGTTTGTGTGTCTGTGTGTCAGTTTGTTTGTGTGTGTGTCAGTTTGTTTGTGTGTCTGAGTGTGTGTGTCAGTTTGTTTTTTTGTGTGTGTGTCAGTTTGTTTGTGTGTCTGTGTGTGTCAGTTTGTTTGTGTGTGTGTCAGTTTGTTTGTGTGTCTGAGTGTGTGTCAGTTTGTTTGTGTGTGTGTGTCAGTTTGTTTGTGTGTCTGAGTGTGTGTGTCAGTTTGTTTGTGTGTGTGTCAGTTTGTTTGTGTGTCTGAGTGTGTGTGTCAGTTTGTTTGTGTGTGTGTCAGTTTGTTTGTGTGTCTGAGTGTGTGTGTCAGTTTGTTTTTTTGTGTGTGTCAGTTTGTTTGTGTGTGTCTGTGAGTGTCAGTTTGTTTGTGTGTCTGTTTGTTTGTGTCTGTGAGTGTGTGTCAGTTTGTTTGTTTGTGTGTCAGTTTGTTTGTTTGTGTGTCTGTATGTTTGTGTGTCTCAGTTTGTTTGTTTGTGTGTCTGTTTGTTTGTGTGTCTGTTTGTGTGAGTGTCTGTGAGTGTGTGAGTTTGTTTGTGTGTCAGTTTGTTTGTTTGTGTGTCAGTTTGTTTGTTTGTGTGTCTGTTTGTTTGTGTGTCTCAGTTTGTTTGTTTGTGTGTCTGTTTGTTTGTGTGTCTGTTTGTGTGTGTGTGTCTGTTTGTTTGTGTATCTGTGAGTGTGTGTCTGTTTGTTTGTGTATCTGTGAGTGTGTGTCAGTTTGTTTGTGTGTCTGCGAGTGTGTGTGTCAGTTTGTTTGTGTGTGTCAGTTTGTTTGTGTGTCTGAGTGTGTGTGTCAGTTTGTTTGTGTGTCAGTTTGTTTGTGTGTGTGTCTGTTTGTTTGTGTGTGTGTGTGTCTGTTTGTTTGTGTGTCAGTTTGTTTGTGTGTCTGTGAGTTTGTGTCAGTTTGTTTATTTGTGTGTCAGTTTGAGTGTGTGTCTGAGTGTGTGTGTCAGTTTGTGTGTCTGAGTGTGTGTGTCTGTGTGTGTCAGTTTGTTTTTTGTGTGTGTCTGAGTGTGTGTGTCAGTTTGTTTGTGTGTCTGAGTGTGTGTGTCTGAGTTTGTCAGTTAGTTTTTTTGTGTGTGTCTGTGAGTGTGTGTCAGTTTGTTTGTGTGTATGTCAGTTTGTTTGTGTGTCTGAGTGTGTGTGTCAGTTTGTTTTTTTGTGTGTGTGTCAGTTTGTTTGTGTGTCTGTGTGTGTCAGTTTGTTTGTGTGTGTGTCTGTGAGTGTGTCAGTTTGTTTGTGTGTCTGTTTGTTTGTGTGTCTGCGAGTGTGTGTGTCAGTTTGTGTGTGTGTGTCAGTTTGTTTGTGTGTCTGAGTGTGTGTGTCAGTTTGTTTGTGTGTGTCAGTTTGTTTGTGTGTGTGTGTGTCAATTTGTTTGTGTGTGTCTGTTTGTTTGTGTGTGTCTGTTTGTTTGTGTGTCAGTTTGTTTGTGTCTGTGAGTTTGTGTCAGTTTGTTTTTTTGTGTGTCAGTTTGTGTGTGTGTCTGAGTGTGTGTCAGTTTGTGTGTGTGTGTGTCTGTGAGTGTGTGTCAGTTTGTTTTTTGTGTGTGTGTCTGTGAGTGTGTGTCAGTTTGTTTTTTGTGTGTGTGTCTGTGAGTGTGTGTCAGTTTGTTTGTGTGTGTGTCAGTTTGTTTGTGTGTCTGTGTGTCAGTTTGTTTGTGTGTGTGTCAGTTTGTTTGTGTGTCTGAGTGTGTGTGTCAGTTTGTTTGTTTGTGTGTGTGTCAGTTTGTTTGTGTGTCTGGTGTGTGTCAGTTTGTTTGTGTGTGTGTCAGTTTGTTTGTGTGTCTGAGTGTGTGTCAGTTTGTTTGTGTGTGTGTGTCAGTTTGTTTGTGTGTCTGAGTGTGTGTGTCAGTTTGTTTGTGTGTCTGAGTGTGTGTGTCAGTTTGTTTGTGTGTGTGTCAGTTTGTTTGTGTGTCTGAGTGTGTGTGTCAGTTTGTTTGTGTGTGTCAGTTTGTTTGTGTGTGTGTCAGTTTGTTTGTGTGTCTGAGTGTGTGTGTCAGTTTGTTTTTTTGTGTGTGTCAGTTTGTTTGTGTGTGTCTGTGAGTGTCAGTTTGTTTGTGTGTCTGTTTGTTTGTGTCTGTGAGTGTGTGTGTCAGTTTGTTTGTTTGTGTGTCAGTTTGTTTGTTTGTGTGTCTGTTTGTTTGTGTGTCTCAGTTTGTTTGTTTGTGTGTCTGTTTGTTTGTGTGTCTGTTTGTGTGAGTGTCTGTGAGTGTGTGAGTTTGTTTGTGTGTCAGTTTGTTTGTTTGTGTGTCTGTTTGTTTGTGTGTCTCAGTTTGTTTGTGTGTGTGTCTGTTTGTTTGTGTATCTGTGAGTGTGTGTCTGTTTGTTTGTGTATCTGTGAGTGTGTGTCTGTTTGTTTGTGTATCTGTGAGTGTTTGTGTGTCAGTTTGTTTGTGTGTGTGTCAGTTTGTTTGTGTGTTTGTGTGTGTCAGTTTGTTTGTGTATCTGTGAGTGTGTCTGTTTGTTTGTGTGTCAGTTTGTTTGTGTGTGTGTCAGTTTGTTTGTGTGTTTGTGTGTGTCAGTTTGTTTGTGTATCTGTGAGTGTGTGTCTGTTTGTTTGTGTATCTGTGAGTGTGTCTGTTTGTTTGTGTGTCAGTTTGTTTGTGTGTGTGTCAGTTTGTTTGTGTGTTTGTGTGTGTCAGTTTGTTTGTGTATCTGTGAGTGTGTGTCTGTTTGTTTGTGTATCTGTGAGTGTTTGTGTGTCAGTTTGTTTGTGTGTGTGTCTGTGTTTGCGTGTGAATGTGCATCTTTGTGCGTGTTGTGTGAATGGAGCACACAGGTGTCTAATGATGTCGCTCTATTTACAGTGAAGAGAGACGCTCGCTGAGACTCGTCTGATAATCAGTGTTTCATGAACAAAGAATCCTTTCTGTAAGTGACCACATGACCACATTCAGCTCTCAGAGTTCTGGATGAGTCTCTCAGTGCAACTCCACAGGACTCTGAAATATAAACGTCGTAGTTTTGTCCTGATAGTCAAAAACAAAACAAGAGATTTATGACTCATGTACAAAATAAAAGTCTTTGTTTGACCTGCACACAGCTCCTACAGAACTACATTTAATGCTCTTAGACAAAACAACAGTGCAAACGATTGTATCTGAAATTTTATTCTGGACAGGTTAAGAGAATAACATCAATGCTATTCATGATGAAAAACAAAAGAATAATATATACAGAACATCTAAAGAGCAGATGATCATTTTTGCATTAAAATACTCAAAGGCTTCAAGTGACGCGAGTTCATATTGAGATGGGCCGCTCGTGATGCTGGGTAAAAACATGACATGTGTTTCTATATGCAGCCGTGAGTCCGTCAGTACAACAATGTGCTGCACCGAACATTAAAAACAAACATGAACTACATTCGCTTCAGACAGACAGGTCTAACGTCATGAGAGACAGACAGAGAACGGACCCGTCGACCTGAACATGAGAACAGTTTATAGTTTGATTTCTCCAGCGGTTCAAGTATTTCCTGCTGTAAAGGAAGACATGTTTAAGGCTTCTGTGGCAAAATAAATGAGAATGACCCCCCCCAGTTGTAGTGAGGTGCATTCTGGGAAAGCTGTTAGAAGCGTTTGTTTCTCTGGCCAATCGGAGTCCTTGTGCGTGTTCAGTATGTAGATGAGGTGGTGCTCATGGCGTCTTCGTTGAGTCGTGAACTTCCTGGATGAACGCTGGCGAAGTATTTCACGTCTTTGTCGATGTCCGTCTGCAGGGCGACCAGCGTGTGCTCCAGCGCCTCCTGCTGGCAGTACGCCGAGTTCAGGAAATATTCTGCAGGAGAACAAGTCAGGAGTGAACACACACCGTAAACAACATTAAATCAGTGTGAGGTGTGTGTCGCACCTCTCTCCAGAAGCGTCTGTCTCAGGGTCTTCGCCAGCAGCACCCGCACATTGGGCACCGGATCAGACACCAGCTGCAGGAGAGGAGGAAGCAGATGCTCCGAGAACTGATCCAGAGACAGACACTCCTCCTCTATAGACAGCTGATGACACGAGGCGACACATAAATAAAGGCGCACTTGTTTTAGTGCTCAGCAGAAATAACGTTCAGTTTAAGTACAGATGTGTGTCACCTGACAGACGAAGGCAAACGCTTGGCGTCCGGACCACTTCCGAGAGTGACAGAACTTCTCCACCAGCTCGCTGAGAAAACCGGCCATCAGAGACGAACACGACGACAACTTCCTGATGATCTCACTGACCTGAAACAACAAGTCACATGAACGTTGTGAGGTTAAAGTGACGTTTACAGCGTTTCAGTGTATCTTACAGTCACATGTGTCTCCACTGAGATCACATGACCAAAGTTACTCGCACAGGAACACTACTTTACATCCGTGTGGAAACTGAACTTCTGACTTTGATGGATAATTCTAGTGCTTTCCATCACTCTGAGCCGCTGAGAGGACAGGGCGGGACTTTTACTCTGAAGTGGTTTTGTGCAACCTCACAATAAAGTACCATGTTTTACTACAGGAACCACACTTTCATAGTGATAATACAAGAAAACCAAAACTATGATAATAAAACAATAGAAAAAAAAAAACAACATCAAAATAATAATACAAATAAAGAAATAAAATTAAAAAAATTTAAGTTTTTAAAAACGTTTTTAAAACAACTATGGTTACTACATTATTACAATGTCAAAATAATAATAAAAAAAAATAAAATAAAATAATAAAAATAATTTTAAAAGTTAGCGTAAAACAATTATGGTCACTACATTATTACAATAGAAAAAACATGTTTTCCCTCAAAATAATAATAAAATAAATATGTTAAAGTAATATGAACATATGTTTTAACATTTTAAAAACATCAACCAAGATGCTGTAAAATTATAATTGATTGGTTTCACTATAGTACCATGATGGGAACACTTCATAATGAGGTTACATCAGTTAACATGAACTAACAAAGTTAAACGAGGGCAACAGTGATGAGAACAGAAATGATAATTCTGCCACACTGAAATATACAGAATTATGTTAGAAACATAAAGTACTGAACACGTGATCACATGTTTCTAAACTGTTATATGTTTATCTTCTGAAAGTTTCATCTGGAAATGAGATCTGACATGATGTGGCATTATCAGCAGGGCTTTCAAACACCCGTAACATTATTATATATTATATTCAGCACTACAATCATCTGATAACACTCACTGCATCACATGCACACACATGAGCAGGAGAATAATTGATTGACGCGGAGGCGTGCTCAGAGTTTTGGTAAGAACAGTTTTGCTGATTATTACGACCTTCTTTAAGATGTTTATAAAGTGCTCTCGAGCGCTGCACAACCTGTGTTTTATCCACAACAACTGGTCTTTCCACGAGTTATCATGTGACACAGGTTAAGTTAAAACATTCCCGCCCGTCCTGTAAAGGGCCTCTCAGGCTTTTTCCTTCATTGAACATGTATTGGTGTCGTCCGAAGCTATATGTCATGCTGGCGAGGAGAAGTTAATGATGTTCATGTCACATCAAGCACTGATAAAGCGCTTCACATGCTCCTCATCTCAAATGCATGAGTGAAGCCACACAGTGATCTGAAAACAGGACACAAGATATTCCAGCATTTTAAAGGGACGGTTCACCCAAAAAATACAAATTCTGTCATCATTTACTCACCCTCATGTCACTCGCACAGATGTGTTTGACTTTCTTCTGCAGATCACAAATGAAGATTTTTACAAGAATATAAAAAGTTTGATCTGTTTCTCACTCACATCTATCATATCACTTCTGAACACATGGATTAAACCACTGGAGTCTTACAGATTAATTTTATGCTGCATTTATGTGCTTTTTGGAGCTTCAAAGTTCTGGTCACCATTCACTTGCATTGTATGGACCTACAGAGCTGAAATATTCTCCTAAAAATCTTCATTTGTGTCCATCTGAAGAAAGTAAGTCACACATCTGGGATGGCATGAGGGTGAATAAATGATGAGAGGATTTAGATTTTTGGGTGAACTGTCCCTTTAATTATGTAGTTAAAATAACAAAAACACATTTACACCTTTGCATGTGGTCAGAATCCGTCCCTGAACACCTCCCGACATGAGTCAGTGATCTGGTTTAATGTGGTCACGTACATGATGCACTGCATGTGAATGCAAGGTGTAAATGTGTTCTCAAACGTCACATGTGTGGTGCAGTACCAGTCTGTAGGACGTCCATCGAACAGATGACACGCGGTCCGTGCACAGACAGAAGGCCAGCGGACGCAGATAATCGTGGACATCTTGAGCGCTGTACAACTCCAGCAACAACACCAGCTGCCTGAAACACAACATATCCAACAACAGTCAGACAGAACACCATCCATGATCAATGAGTGTATGAATGAAGTGCCAGTCGTACTCTGCCAGCTCCAAGCGGAACCTCCAGTTGCGGCTGTTGTCCGTCACCAGAAACTCCTGCAGCTGGTACAGATATTTACGCCGTGTGTCCTGATGCAACAGCTGCAAGAGGAACGGAGAGAAACGTCACGACATCTCTAAAACAAGCTGTGACCCCGCCCTAACAGGGATCCCACTCTTTATGGGAGTGTCCAGGACACTCCCAGGACACTCCCAGGACACTCCCCGTGCCCAACGGGTGTAATACTGAAGCAAACACACAAGGTCATAATGTATAGTGTACAGGATATATGGGTTTAATTATTCTTGTCTGTTCCTCTGTAGCAGCACTATTCTGATTGGAAAATCAATTCCTCAATGTAAATTGAAACAAGGGCCTGCAAAGAAAAAATTAACAATATGGCAAATCAAATATAATTTAGTATTTTTTGGTTGCAACAATCTTTTGCTTCCCAGTTCGGTGCTTTAGCCCACTACACAACTCAAACCCTTTCATTATACACATAGTCCAGGACAAATCATTATTGTACAGGATATTTAGGCATTTTTCCGTGACTTTTCCAGGATGTTTTCCAGGATGCGCCCTAACCGGTGACATCACCTGACTGACACACTGTAATTATAGGACGGAATACCATACTAGCATACTACTTCTGAAGTGTGCATCCTGTGCACTTTACTGTATTTTACTATTTGTATTTATGATACATTTTATTATTTTTATATATTTTACTATTTTTATTTATGATACATTTTATTATTTTTATATATTTTACAATTTTTTATTTATGATACATTTTATTATTTTTATATATTTTACTATATTATTATTTTTTATATATTTTACTATTTTTATTTATGATACATTTTATTATTTTTATATATTTTACTATTTTTATTTATGATACATTTTATTATTTTTATATATTTTACTATTTTTATTTATGATACATTTTATTATTTTTTATATATTTTTACTATTTTTATATATTTTACCATTTTCATTTATGATATATATTATTATTTTTTATATATTTTACTGTTTTTATTTATGATACATTTTATTATTTTTATATATTTTACTATTTTTATTTATGATACATTTTATTATTTTTTATATATTTTACTGTTTTTATTTATGATACATTTTATTATTTTTATATATTTTACTATTTTTATTTATGATATATATTATTATTTTATATATTTTACTATTTTTATTTATGATATATATTATTATTTTATATATTTTACTATTTTTATTTATGATATATATTATTATTTTATATATTTTACCATTTTTATTTATGATACATTTGATTATTTTTATATATTTTACTGTTTTTTATTTATGATATATATTATTATTTTATATATTTTACCATTTTTATTTATGATATATATTATTATTTTATATATTTTACTGTTTTTATTTATGATATATATTATTATTTTATATATTTTACCATTTTTATTTATGACACATTTGATTATTTTTATATATTTTACTGTTTTTATTTATGATATATATTATTATTTTATATATTTTACCATTTTTATTTATGATACATTTGATTATTTTTTATATATTTTACTGTTTTTATTTATGATATATATTATTATTTTATATATTTTACCATTTTTATTTATGATACATTTTATTATTTTTATATATTTTACTATTTTTTATTTATGATACATTTTATTATTTTATATATTTTACTATTTTTATTTATGATATATATTATTATTTTTATATATTTTACTATTTTTATTTATGATATATATTATTATTTTTATATATTTTACTATTTTTATTTATGATATATATTATTATTTTATATATTTTACCATTTTTATTTATGATACATTTTATTATTTTTATATATTTTACTATTTTTATTTATGATACATTTTATTATTTTTATATATTTTACTATTTTTATTTATGATATATATTATTATTTTTATATATTTTACTATTTTTATTTATGATACATTTTATTATTTTATATATTTTACTATTTTTATTTATGATACATTTTATTATTTTTATATATTTTACTATTTTTATTTATGATATATATTATTATTTTATATATTTTACCATTTTTATTTATGATACATTTTATTATTTTTATATATTTTACTATTTTTATTTATGATATATATTATTATTTTATATATTTTACCATTTTTATTTATGATACATTTTATTATTTTTATATATTTTACTATTTTTATTTATGATATATATTATTATTTTATATATTTTACCATTTTTATTTATGATACATTTTATTATTTTTATATATTTTACTATTTTTATTTATGATACATTTTATTATTTTATATATTTTACCATTTTTATTTATAATATATATTATTATTTTTATATATTTTACTATTTTTATTTATGATACATTTTATTATTTTATATATTTTACTATTTTTATTTATGATACATTTTATTATTTTTATATATTTTACTATTTTTATTTATGATATATATTATTATTTTTATAGATTTTACTATTTTTATTTATGATACATTTTATTATTTTATATATTTTACTATTTTTATTTATGATACATTTTATTATTTTTATATATTTTACTATTTTTATTTATGATATATATTATTATTTTATATATTTTACCATTTTTATTTATGATACATTTTATTATTTTTATATATTTTACTATTTTTATTTATGATATATATTATTATTTTATATATTTTACCATTTTTATTTATGATACATTTTATTATTTTTATATATTTTACTATTTTTATTTATGATATATATTATTATTTTATATATTTTACCATTTTTATTTATGACACATTTTATTATTTTTATATATTTTACTATTTTTATTTATGATACATTTTATTATTTTATATATTTTACTATTTTTATTTATGATACATTTTATTATTTTTATATATTTTACTATTTTTATTTATGATATATATTATTATTTTATATATTTTACCATTTTTATTTATGATACATTTTATTATTTTTATATATTTTACTATTTTTATTTATGATACATTTTATTATTTTTATATATATTTTACTATTTTTATTTATGATATATATTATTATTTTTATATATTGTACTATTTTTATTTATGATATATTTTATTGATAATTTATGATAATGATTTTATTATTAATCTCTGACATTTTAAAACATCTCGACTCACACTAACAACATTAATATTTTAAACAAAACTGGATTAAAAATAGAAAACGGTGTCAATCACGTAATTAAACTATTGTAGTGAGGTCATGTGACCATGCAGCATACTATTGTTGCATACTACTGCACATCCCATTTCTCTAGTATACAGAATGGCAGTATTGTTTTCTGAACACATCTATAGACAGTCTGCGGTGGTGCTTCCTGATGCGACAGGAAAATGAGGAACAGAAACTCCCTGATGACGAGATTATGAAACACTTCAGATGTGGTAAACACTCAACGGAAGACACAAACTTAATACACAACACGTTACGTTATATACACACATATTACACCTATGAGCCCATACAGCTCTGGTATACCATCCGTCTCTGTACACTGATGATTTCTAATATTGCACTTTTATAATCCCCTTGGCACGGAATCGTATTTATTTTCTGAAAACTGTCTGTTATTGCAGTACAATAAAAAGCTGTTTTTCAGGTGACTTCTCATTGACCAGCATCCACTTCAGAACTTAAACAACAGTCAATAACGGCTTACAGGGCAGTTTATTGTGGTTTGTTCGTTTACCAGCATGTCAATCAGGAATGTGCAGTCCATTAAAAGTCTGGAAAACATCCATGAAGAATAAAGTTGAAGCTGCTGTAAGTGGACAAAAATGAGTCCGTGGACAATGACGCTTTCCAGCTGTCAATCATTCTACACGTTCTCATAGTATTGTAGTTGCAGCCAATTATTGAGGCTTAATGCCATTTTTATGCCATGTTGTTCATAACAGTTGCCAGTTGAGGGCGCTGTTTAGCTGCTGTTGTTTTCAACCGTTTCTGCTCATATGGTGTCAATAAAGCTCATTTGGTATTTTTGATGGGCGGGGTTTTGGGAAGAGGGGGGTGTGGCTAATCCAACAGCTAAAATCGCTTACAGTACCTTTAATGAAATTGGGTAAAACTAGAGTCTCCGCATCAGTCCAAGTGTTTTTCCCTGGTCCGTGACCGATGTCTTGCATGGAAATGCTGACTGGTACGGTTACGGCATCCCTCGCCGTTCACTGGAGCGTATACACCTGCCTCCGGACCATTCGTCCAGATACGGGACCATCGCAGTGTGCTCCAATTTCAGCGAGGCCGCAGATAATCCGAAAAGGCGCGGATTTACCAAATGTTCACTCCGGAATATCGCAAGCCATCAACAATATCATCAGACGCTCTTATGCCGGAGGATGGGAAACTCCACCACGCACCGTCCAGTAAAACTTTCCTTTTAAACAATTTCTTCACTTCACATAAATTGGACTCAATGTTGGCGAGTTGGATCCTCTATCCGAACTTTCTCCAAGCGACTGTGACTTTTTCAGCTCCACCAGAAGTGAAGGACGTGGTGGGAGTTTGGCCACAGTTTTAAGTGCCGTTTACGGACTTCTAAAGTACAATTGAAGGCTCAGTTACCCAGTCTGGTACTCCGGGCCCTTATTTACAGGCCTCCAAAGTATATTAAGGGTTCTGCCCTCAGCTGACAACATCATCACACATGTGTGCTGCCCGTCCAAACCACTGGTTAATGAGTTCATAAAACATTGGAACTGGTCCAACACACATTCCTTGATCTTGTTCTGTCACTTGGTATTCCAATTTGCCATTTTGTCTATCAGAGCTTTATTCCCAAGCCAGGCTTCGAATTCCAGTTTGTCTGGGTATTATTTGCACCTTTCGATCCAGTTTTCTCTGATGCTTTCCGCTCTGCTTCTATTGTTATGCACCATTCCCTGTCAAACGTAGACGCCGAGAGATAAGTATGTTTAATGCCATCTGCACAGGAACTTAGATTGCATTGCTGCTTTTAAATGCAAGAAACCAGCAGTAAGACTCAGCCCTGGCTAAATAAGGATACGCGCTCTCAGGCATGTTCAAAGCGGAGCACAAATGGGAAAGACTTCAAGTGTCCTTGGAGATTTTAAGGAATTGTCTATCTGCATATCAGCGCTCCGCTAAGGATGCTAAAAAAAGGCCAGAGATAATTTCTAATAATTCCCACACACCTCAAATTCTTTTTCACACAATAATTAAAGTGCCCTCTCCGGTTGGCACCTCCTGTCTTGAGGCGACACACACACACACACACACACACACACACACACACACACACACACACACACACACACACACACACACACACACACACACAAGGTGCTAGTCTGCCACTGGGAGTAACTTGGGGTTCAGTGTCTTGCCCAAGGACACTTCGGCATGTGGAGTCATGTGGGCCGGGAATCAAACCACCAACCCTGAGATTAGCGGCCGACCCGCTCTACCACCTGAACCACAGCCGCCACATAAGGTCAATCATCTCCTCTGCACATTTAGATGGGTTTGAATCCATTTCTCTCCTAGAGTTAAATTATCCAATCCGACAGATGAAACTAACGACCTCCTCTGCTGATGTTATTATGCTCGGCTCTTTACAATAGTGATGGGTGCCGTTGGTCCAATTGTTTTATCCATTTTGGACGGCTCCCTAAGAGACGACCTCGTTCCTTCTTGATTTAAGCATGCAGAGGTCACGCCTCTTCTTAAGAAGCATAATATGGATCATAACATCTGCACTTCTGCAGGTAAATGATGACTCACTTTGGACTCTGGGAGATCAGCCATTTTAGTTTAGCTTGACGAGAGCGCTGAGTTTTAGACAGTAGACCAGACTATTCTTCTACACCGGCTTCATGTGAGGTGGGAGTAAACGGCACAGCATCTTACATTTCAGATAGAACTGCGAGTGTTACGATTGGGAACTCTCCCTCTGTACCTTTCACATGTGGGGTTCCACAAGGTTCTGTTCTGGGACCAATCGTATTCTCAATATACATGCTTACATTGGGCTCTATTTTCAAGAAGCATAATATCTCATATGCTGATGACACTCAGTTATATGTCCCTCTCAGTCCTAATGGTGATTCCTTTTCTTAAATACAGGATTGATGGGGAGGTCTGTGTATCTCGGCGAGTATTGACGCTGACTATCACACCTGGAGTCGTGAGTTTGAATCCAGGGCATGCTCAGTGACTCCAGCCAGGTCTCCTTAGCAACCAAATTGGCCCGGTTGCTAGGGAGGGTAGAGTCACATGGGGTAACCTCCTCGTGGTCGCTATAATGGGGTTCTCGCTCTCGGTGGGGCGTGTGGTGAGTTGTGCGTGGATGCCGCGGAGAATAGCGTGAAGCCTCCACACGTGCTACATCTCCACGGTAACGCGCTCAACAAGTCACATGATAAGATGCGCGGATTGACAGTCTCAGACACGGAGGCAACTGAGAGTCACTACGCCACCCGGATTGGGGCGAGTCACTACACCACCACGAGGACTTGGAGCGCATTGGGGATTGGGTGTTACAAATTGGGGAGACAATAAAAAAAATAACAATACAGGATTGATTAAGATTTTGCTATTTGTTTTTAAAGCCTTAAATGGTTTAGCACCACCCTATTATCAGAACCCTTCCTCCATCAGCATTCCTCCAGGACCAACTCCTCCTACAGATGGCACGCTCCAACTCCTCCTACAGATGGCACGCTCCAACTCCTCCTACAGATGGCACGCTCCAACTCCTCCTACAGATGGCACGCTCCAACTCCTCCTACAGATGGCACGCTCCCGCTTGGAGTCTAAAGGAGATCGTGGGTTCTCTATAATTGGGCCTAAACTGTGCAACAGCCTGCCTTCAAATCAAATTTCATATTTTCAAATCGCAACTTAAGACTTGTGTTCCTTGGCCTTTGAGTGATTGATATGTGAATTTTGTCTGTTCTTGTGTGGTTTTATATTTTGTTACCTTTTCTTTTGAATTTGAATTGTTTTAATACTACTAGTACAGCACTTTGGCATAGAGTTTTAACTGTGCTCTAGAAATAAATTACCCGCTTCGCTGTTTGTTGTGAGGGCGGATGTAAATTAGGTCATGTGACCACTTTTTATTTTTTTATTTGCAATAATGCCATTTTTCTCTACAAATTTCCAAACTAGATTTTCATGACACTTGACGTATCGACAGGATTTATGCACTAAATTTAAATGGAAAAATACACTTCTGAAATTGTCGCAAACTTGCGTTTCCGTTTTATTTTGATGCTCTAAACCTTTAAATATTTTTCTAAGCTCCTGTGACAGCAAACGTTTTTTACATTTATTTCCCCCCATTTTTTATTAATGCATTATTCATATTATTCAAACGTCCCCAAAAGAAAAGCAAAGTTACTTTATTTTGAAACCGTTCTTGGTTAAGTTTGTGAATGCATCAAAATTGAAAATGAGTAATCGATTCATTATTTATTTCGAGTACTTGACCACAAGTGTTTCTGGAAATGCCAATCCCTAATTTAAACATGCTAAAATGTGTTAAATAGGGCTGAAAGAGTACTGAACATCTAACTGCAGCTGATCATCAAATTAGCATGAACGGTGTTTGTTTAGAAGAAAGAGGAAGTCCAGGTCACACCTTGAGGAAGTCGTAGAGATGCTTGAGAACTCCGATCCGAACCTCATCCAGATCCTTCAGGAAGCTGTTGAAGATGGGCACCAGGTCAGCCGCGGTCAGCTGATCACCCAGAATCAGAGCCAGCTCGTGGATGGAGAACGCCAACGTCCTCCTCACCTTCCACTGACGACATGAAGAGCAGGTGAAGAGGAAACATCAGACTGATGTGAATGATGGTTTGTGCAATCTCACACAAAGCCCATGTAGTATTAGCGTTAGCATCAACATCTTTAACTCTGGCATGAGCGCGACTGACCTGCATGTCGGAGGCAAGCGTCTCGTACGTGTCTCGCAGGCAGTGCCAGTTCTGCCGTCCTAACGTGAGCGCGACGCCGGGCAGACTGTAGGCGCAGTGTTTGGCGATCTCCATGTCGACGGTCTGAGCGCGAGACGGGTCCGTCATGGACAGGTACTGATCCAGTAATGCTTGAGGAACCACGTCCTGCAGAGAGCAGTACAGACACGCTGTCAGAGCGGAGCACGATGGGTTAAAGCATCATTCAGACCGCAGACTCACCTGATGTTTGGATTTGTGCTCGTCGTCTTCAGGGTTCACGCTGCCGTCACTCACATCCGAGTCATCATCATCACGGGTCACCTGCAGGGCGGAGTCACGCCTCTGAAACACACACACATTGTTATATATAAAATATTAGTTCTGGGTGATTGCCCTTAAACTAATCTTCTGATGATATGTAAAACATGTAGCTCAAGATCAATGCATTTGCTCTTAATGACAGCGCCAACAAAAGTGCCTCTGGTAAGAAATCTCTTTATGTTTTTATATTGAAACCTGTTTGACTGTAACTGTAGTTTCATTTGATATGAAAAAAAAAAAAAAAAAGATTTTAAATAAAATAGGGAGCAAGGGAGCATCCTATAGCTCTCCTATAACTGTTCTGAGACCAGTGCAGACAGACAGCACACTGGAGGTTAAGTCATTCACTAAATAGGGAGCAAGGGAGCATCCTATAGCTCTCCTATAACTGTTCTGAGACCAGTGCAGACAGACAGCACACTGGAGGTTAAGTCATGCACTAAATAGAGAGCAAGGGAGCATCCTATAGCTCTCCTATAACTGTTCTGAGACCAGTGCAGACAGACAGCACACTGGAGGTTAAGTCATGCACTAAATAGGGAGCAAGGGAGCATCCTATAGCTCTCCTATAACTGTTCTGAGACCAGTGCAGACAGACAGCACACTGGAGGTTAAGTTGTGCACTAAATAGGGAGCAAGGGAGCATCCTATAGCTCTTCTATAACTGTTCTGAGACCAGTGCAGACAGACAGCACACTAGAGGTTAAGTCATTCACTAAATAGGGAGCAAGGGAGCATCCTATAGCTCTCCTATAACTGTTCTGAGACCAGTGCAGACAGACAGCACACTGGAGGTTAAGTCATGCACTAAATAGGGAGCAAGGGAGCATCCTATAGCTCTCCTATAACTGTTCTGAGACCAGTGCAGACAGACAGCACACCGGAGGTTAAGTCATGCACTAAATAGGGAGCAAGGGAGCATCCTATAGCTCTCCTATAACTGTTCTGAGACCAGTGCAGACAGACAGCACACTGGAGGTTAAGTCATGCACTAAATAGAGAGCAAGGGAGCATCCTATAGCTCTCTATAACTGTTCTGAGACCAGTGCAGACAGACAGCACACTGGAGGTTAAGTCATGCACTAAATAGGGAGCAAGGGAGCATCCTATAGCTCTCCTATAACTGTTCTGAGACCAGTGCAGACAGACAGCACACTGGAGGTTAAGTCATGCACTAAATAGAGAGCAAGGGAGCATCCTATAGCTCTCTATAACTGTTCTGAGACCAGTGCAGACAGACAGCACACTGGAGGTTAAGTCATTCACTAAATAGGGAGCAAGGAAGCATCCTATAGCTCTCCTATAACTGTTCTGAGACCAGTGCAGACAGACAGCACACCGGAGGTTAAGTCATGCACTAAATAGGGAGCAAGGGAGCATCCTATAGCTCTCCTATAACTGTTCTGAGACCAGTGCAGACAGACAGCACACTGGAGGTTAAGTCATACACTAAATAGGGAGCAAGGGAGCATCCTATAGCTCTCCTATAACTGTTCTGAGACCAGTGCAGACAGACAGCACACTGGAGGTTAAGTCATGCACTAAATAGGGAGCAAGGGAGCATCCTATAGCTCTCCTATAACTGTTCTGAGACCAGTGCAGACAGACAGCACACTGGAGGTTAAGTCATGCACTAAATAGGGAGCAAGGGAGCATCCTATAGCTCTCCTATAACTGTTCTGAGACCAGTGCAGACAGACAGCACACTGGAGGTTAAGTCATGCACTAAATAGGGAGCAAGGGAGCATCCTATAGCTCTCCTATAACTGTTCTGAGACCAGTGCAGACAGACAGCACACTGGAGGTTAAGTCATGCACTAAATAGAGAGCAAGGGAGCATCCTATAGCTCTCCTATAACTGTTCTGAGACCAGTGCAGACAGACAGCACACTGGAGGTTAAGTCATTCACTAAATAGGGAGCAAGGAAGCATCCTATAGCTCTCCTATAACTGTTCTGAGACCAGTGCAGACAGACAGCACACTGGAGGTTAAGTCATGCACTAAATAGGGAGCAAGGGAGCATCCTATAGCTCTCCTATAACTGTTCTGAGACCAGTGCAGACAGACAGCACACTGGAGGTTAAGTCATACACTAAATAGGGAGCAAGGGAGCATCCTATAGCTCTCTATAACTGTTCTGAGACCAGTGCAGACAGACAGCACACTGGAGGTTAAGTCATGCACTAAATAGGGAGCAAGGGAGCATCCTATAGCTCTCCTATAACTGTTCTGAGACCAGTGCAGACAGACAGCACACTGGAGGTTAAGTCATACACTAAATAGGGAGCAAGGGAGCATCCTATAGCTCTCTATAACTGTTCTGAGACCAGTGCAGACAGACAGCACACTGGAGGTTAAGTCATGCACTAAATAGGGAGCAAGGGAGCATCCTATAGCTCTCTATGCAGTTAAGTGCGTTCACTCCTAAAATCTGATCAAAAGTTCTGATTAACGTATCAAAATCATGAATAATCAACACTCCTGGAAACAAATTAATTGATTAAAAAAATCTGACTTTCTATAGTTTGATATTATTTATAATTTCACAACTGAGTCCCGCTGTCCACATACGAGTACGTCGATTTTCAGGAACACAATTGTTTATTTATTTGCATGTTAATTAGGTGCTGCTAGCTACAAATCACAAAGAGAAATGTTAAACACACTCAGCCGTCTCACTCGGGTCTCTACAGGATAAATCAGGTACGGCACACAAACACAGCTAAGACAGGTGTGTGATGTTCACCTGCGTGTCATCTGTGAGGGGTTCATGTGTGTTCTGGGAGCAGAAGGGGTTGGATTGGGCCGATAGAGGCTCCATGAATGTGTTTTCATTCCCAGAGTCCAGAACTGAAGCTTTCAGAGCGGCCGTCAGGACGTCCACTTGTGCTGAAACACAATCAGACAAACACAATTCACATCAATCAGATTGTTATTGTGTATTCAAATCTGTGTGTTAGTGATAAAGGAACCGTGTGTAACTGCAGCTTTATTTAGGGATATCAGATTTAAGGCAAATGTTCCTTCAGAACAAGAAACATGACATGAATGCTGTAGTGCACCTGCTGACCTTCTCGATCACTCTCCGTTCTGTTTTACAGCTCAATGTTTGTGCAACTTCCTGTGCTGGTTTCCTTCCACTAACACAAGCTCCTTTATTCCAGCGGTGATTATAAGAGCCTGTTGTTTCTGAACAAACTGCTGAGTGTAAATACAACACAATACTTCGATATGCTCGTATCCTGATGTGTTTGTCTACACATTCACTCCAAAAATGCATTTCTGCTGCTCGTTGAATTCAGCTCATTAAAATGGCACAATTTGGGGATTTTTTGTGTAACTTTCAATAAGTGCAATCAATTTAAATGTGTAAAACGGAAGGTCCCTTAAATCAACTAACAAAAGAAATCATAACCAGATGTGCATGTGATGTCCCAGAATGCACCGCGGCATTAGAGTTCATCTTTGCCCTGGTGGTGAGGTGTTTGTTGTTCCTTTGGGTTTATTTCCAAAGATATGTTTGTTGATTGTCTGTTTTTTTAGCTGCCTCAACGTAATTAAAATGTTTAATTGCATGTGTTAGGGTTGGTTCACAATCTGTAAACTGTTTTTATTTTTGGAGGTGCAGCTTATTATGGCTAAGATCCGCCCACTTAGACAGGACACCTGCAAAGCAACCAATCACATTGCACCTTTTTATAGTGAAACATTGAAGGAGCGTGTCAATTAAGCGACATCCTCATGACCCGCATCAACGCTAATGAATTTATTGAGGTCTATGGAGCATCAGTGCTGCCGCTGGTGCTCAACGTTCAAACAATTTCAACTTTGACCTCGTTGACCTACGAAGAGACAATTTGAAACGCTGTAGTGGTTCACACAAATGTTTACCTCATGAATGATGTCCTTTAGAGTACAAAGCAAGAAGAAATATTGAATGTTTCAGCATTTCTTTTCATTCAGAAATGATTTATGGGCACCGATATTAACATTTATTTGTGTTAACTGAGTTTTTGCAGTTCAAAACAACAGAACTCACAGCTGACATGTTTGTACTGTATATAATAGATCACAAACACATGTTATGCAAACATTATGTTGGGCAGTTCAACGGAAATCTCCACCACATCAGTTCAAATGAAAAGTTACCAAAGGAACAAAACGCAGTTTAAGTTCTATAGTGCTGTAATGGATCATGGGAAATGCTCTCCAGACCGCTAGAGGGCGCCGCGTGCTTACACAATGCCGACTGAAGAGCTGATCGCAGTCTATTTTTAAACGCAGCCTTTCAAGTTTATTGTGAGTTCAATCTTAACTCGATCAATCGTTCAGCTTTACTGAATAACATACCAATGTCTCAGAACTCAAAGTTGGCGGTTTTAAAAGTGTTTTGGATGGTTTTACCCCATCATATATAGGTAAGTGCTGCTTTCACAAGAGTCACATATGTAGCGGCATTTGTTTCCTCAATGTGAGATCAAGAATTATTATAAATGTAATAATATTATGTTCTTATGAGAGCTAACCCTTCTACATTGGAGGGGTCATAATGCAGTGGTGGTGGCGTAGTGGACTAAAGCACATAACTGGTAATCAGAAGGTTGCTGGTTTGATCCCCACAGTCACCACCATTGAGTCCTTGAGTAAGACACTTAACTCCAGGTTGCTCCGGGGGGATTGTCCCTGTAATAAGTGCACTGTATAATACATTGGTAATCAGAAGGTTGCTGGTTCGAACCCCACAGTCACCACCATTGAGTCCTTGAGTAAGACACTTAACTCCAGGTTGCTCCGGGGGGATTGTCCCTGTAATAAGTGCACTGTAAGTCACTTTGGATAAAAGCATCTGCCAAATGCATGTAAATGTAAATGTAAATTCTGTGGCTATTATGTCTGGATTGTGCATTTGAATTCAAAGAGTTTTATAAAGTGTGATGATAATTATAAAATGATCCATCGGTTTCTCATATTGCCGTTTTTATGTTAATGCGGCATATGGCAGCCGATACATCGGGGCATCCCTACACGATGTTGCACTTTCGGTGCCCGCGTTCAGAAGCATTTGAATGGGAGTGAATGGAGCACAGTGTATTGTGAACGCCCCTTAAAAACATGTGTTGTCGATGCGTGACTGAAGCCTATTTTTCGTACACGTATTCATACTTAAAGAGATTTGCAGATGGTTTTAATTTAGCGCCCGCTACATTATAGCTATACAAAATGTTTGAGTTAGCACAAACAGAAGGAGGGAATATGAAAACGAAGCGCTATATACTCGCGTTGTGATGTCGTATAGCTAGCTTAACTGATGCAGTGTCTCTGTTCAAACTGGTTGAAAAGGTATCAGTGATTTGATGACAAACGTGTCAAATGCAGTGACGAGTTCTTCCTCAAAGTTCTCGCTGTAGCAGTCGGGGAACTCTGCTGGACTGACAGATGAAACCAGCCAATCAGATTAGAGCTTGCCGTTTTGCAAAAGGGCTGGGACTAAACGACCATCTCAAGTCTGCGCTCTTATCGTAGTGTTTAAGAGGCTCTGCTCACCTTTGACATCAGGGTCATCAATATGTGGCTCCAGATTCTCGATGAGTTCCTCCAGCTGTTTCCTGCCGAGTGCCGGAGCCGCAATCAGACGTGGCGGCTGCTTCTCCTCCTCCAGCAGCTCCAGGTCGATCTCAGCGATGGGCGTCCTCCAGTAGTGGAAAGAGTTGAACATCTCCTGGTCGGAGATCTGCTGCTCTCCTGCTGATGGACCTGAAGCTTCAGAGATGTTCTCCTGGAGGCTCTGAGGGGAGGTTAGTGTCTCGCCTGCAGTGGGCTCTTCTTGCGCTGTGGTTGGTGGGTTCTGCTCCTCCACAGGTTCTGGTTCAGGAAGGCACTTAGAATCGGGACAATCAGAAGTAGCGGAGCAGCAGGACTCATCACCCGTCAGAACGTCTGCGATCTCCTCACCTCCACCCTCCTCACCCACAAGAGCTCCGTCCTGTTCCTCACAAACTGAGGGATTTTGGGAAACACAGTCCTGCTGCGGACAGACCGCTGGCGTCTCCTGCGAGCTGCTGCGAGAGGACGAGCTGGACGCAGCATCTGCGTTTGCGCTAAACGAGCGATCGAGAAAAAAACGAGACCAAACGAGTCATCAGTGAGCGAATATTGATTCTTCTAAACGTCTTCATCTGTCCGTCACGCGCTAGTCTCACCTGTGCATGTGTGTCCTGCTCCAGTCGCCCTCGTCTCTGAAGTACTGACCCACGTTACTGCTCGGGCTGGCGAATGTTGAGATGAACTGACCCAAAGACTGAAACGCCGCCTGACGCACCTGATTAACACACGAGAGATCACTACAATTTCACACACATCCATCATATGACTTCAGAAGACTTGGATTATCACGCCTGAGTCATGTGGACTACGGTTATGGTGTGTCGTGCACATTTTGAAGCTCGCCAGCCACTTTATATTGAACAAAACAGCGTGAACATTCTGTTAAACATCTCCTTTTGAGTTCAACAGAGGACAACAAGGTTTGGAACAACATGAGGGTGAGTAAATAAACTGATCCTGATTTAACTGACAGTAGCACTCACCCAGCGAGAGGGGTCGCTGATCAGACTGATAAACAGAGACGCCAGTTTCGTCCGCCGCACTTCAGGAGACGTCGCAGAGGATACGGTCATAAAACACTCGGCACAGGCCTTCCGAACGCCCCACACATTATCCGAACAAAGCTGGAAAAACCGCGGCAGCTGGACAGGAAACAGAGGGAGGAAGAGGTTTAAGTGCTGACTGACCACAGGAAGAGAACAACAATTAAACAATCACAGCTGATGACATCATCAAACCTGCACTCAATCACATGACACTGAGCTATGAACCCCTCACCAATATCATCTGATCAAATCAGCTAGCTGTTCTTTACTCAAGCAAACCGTATGTGAATCACTCTGAGTAATCCATTATTGTGTAGAAGGGGCTCAAAATGACAATTTCCACTTATGATTTTGGAGCAGAACTACAGGTCAAATAAACACCCTTAGAAAGGTGTCAGCATCATGATTGTATTAGTACACAGATATTAATAGATCTATTACTAATATCAGCTGACTTCAGAAATCCTTGTTGCATTATATCCCAATGGTGACAGTTTCAAAAGTGGGGAAAAGCACTTTACATGTTCTTTTTCCAAAGTTGGCGTGCCTGTAACTCCAGAAGTTTTACAGATATCTTAATATACTTTTAAAGTCTGGTTCAGAACAAACTAATCTTTTGGTATCTTCATTTTTAAAGCCCTATTGGGGTCAGTCCCAGAGATATGGGGCTCTCAATGTGCATCCATGTGCAAATTGCAGAATTGTACCTATTTTCAATGGTCTGTAATATGTCATGTTACCCTGCACCAGTTACAACCAGCTCAAAAGGCATTTCATCATTTAACTTATCCAGGTATTTGTACCAGACGTGTAAAATTAATGTGAAAAAATAAAAATACTTTGAATCCCAAGTGTTATACACAAACGTACAATCAAAAAGTGTTCGTTTGTAACAGTTAGCATGCAATGTGTATATTACTACTAATATGTTTCATGTGTAAAGTTTAAAGTACACAGAAAAAAATGGCAGTGCTAAAATATATATATATATATATAATAAATGCAAATGTCTGAAGAAAAAAAAAAAAGTGTAGTTTTATGTTGTTGAGTAGTTTGTTTTCTTTATTTTTAGGACATATGCCCATTACGAATTAAACTTAATTACAAACCCGATTACTGAATGCTCAACTTAACTGTTGCAGGGCAGAATCAGTAAAATTATCTGTTTTTTAAATATACATTTTCTATTTTTTTAAATAAATAATATTGCAATGCACCTTAATACAGAGTTTTTCATTGTGGCTCATTATTCATTCATTATTTAACCTGTTGTTGAACGCCCCTCATTGAGCACAAAGCATGACAATGGCCTGAACTGAAATGGTTGTATTTACGGGACCGTTTGGAGTTTGGACACAGTTGTAGCATCTTTTGAAAGAGACACTTTGGACTTTATTTCACAAGTTTCACAATTAATATTTGTTGTTATTTATTAAAGTTAGAGAAGCTGAAGTTTATAGTAATGGAAATATTTTGAACATGATTTTATAATCTAATAAAACAATAATAAAAGTGCGAAGACACCCCAGAAATACAATGTGCTCAAAGTCACGAGTCTAAAGAAGTTTCGTTTCTAATCTGAAGATGATTTAATAATAAATGAGTTCCTGCAGCTTTAATCTCTGTCAAATCTCTGGAAGTGTTCAGAGTCAAATTAAGCTCCGCCTCTCAAGACGACACTAAATCTGACGGCACTGCTCGACTATTATGAATAAAACTACGCCACATTTTTATAAACAGACTTTGGAGACGGGCTGGTTTTGTTTATGAGAC
Organism: Xyrauchen texanus; assembly: GCF_025860055.1. NCBI lineage: Eukaryota > Metazoa > Chordata > Actinopteri > Cypriniformes > Catostomidae > Xyrauchen > Xyrauchen texanus. The sequence continues at coordinate 420,413 of NC_068316.1, forward strand.
TCTAATATATCAGATCATAAACAGTTTTACAGCATGAATGCTGCTCACATTGCAGTTAGATGAAGAATGATGATGAAGGCGAGATCTCATGTAAACAATGCAGAATATATCAATATTTCTCACATTTATCACTTTTATGGACAAAAAGTGCGATTGGATGTTTTTAATGAACGCTTGTCATGGACGATTGACCCAAGTGTGTTGAACTGCATTCATCTGGCGATCGTGTTTTCATAATAAAAGTCCCGTTTTGATGTCGCATGTTTTCATAATAAAAGTCCCGTTTGATATTGCATGTTTTCATAATAAAAGTCCGTTTTATATCGCGTGTTTCATAATAAAAGTCCGTTTGATATTGCATGTTTTCATAATAAAAGTCCCGTTTTGATATTGCATGTTTTCATTTGTACTCCTGCACAAATAACTCAATTACTGTTTCTGGAAGATTACTATCATGAAACAGAGATCAGATATCAATGTTGAACCTGTAGACCTTTGACAAGATGTATCATGTGTTAACATTAATTACATTTATAGATGGTAAATTATATATTAATGTAAGCAGAGTGACATCACCACATGTGCGGGCGATTGCGTATCAACAGGTTCAAATGTTTGTCGTGTGTTCAACAGATCCAATTAAGTGCAATTAAAATGCCTCTTGATTGGACTTTGTAGTTACTTAGATACAGCATGTGACAACTAGCCCCACGTTCCCCTGTATGAAACATACCAGAAGCTCCTCTGTGGCTTCTCCTCCAACAACGTTGCAGATATCACCAAAGATTGCCGCACACACCTGTCAAACACATCTGTAATCAGCCAATGAGGAGAGACTACCTTCTTTATACCTGCTAAGCATGAGCCAATCAGAATCACCCACCTTGCGCACATGAAACATCCTGCAGTCGCAGCACATCTCGCAGAATCGCGGCAGAAAGAGTCGCTCTGTGATGTCCTTGCCCACCATCGGTGCCATCTTACAAATAATCTAAATCAAACACAATCTCTTTAACACTCACACAGGGGTCTTTAAGAGTATCCTACAGTGGTGTTTCACGCAGAAGGATGCACGCTCACCGCCATGGCTTCGGTTTTGATGTCATCATTGCTGTCGGGAGCGGTGAGGTCCACTAACATGGGACACACCAGACTCTCCACGTCTCCTCTGTCGATGAGTTCCTGCTCCAGAAGAACCAGCAGCGCTGCTTGACTCGTCTTACGAACCTTACAGGAGGAAGTACAGTTAAAATCCTTTATCACCACAACGAAACTCCAATAAACGATTCCAGAGTGACCTGCAGCTTTACAGAGAGCTCTCACACTCACCAGGTTGTTCTGGTCGGCGAGGTATCTCACGACGATGGGTAAGAGGTACTTTGAGAAAGCGAAAGGAATGGAGGGTCTGTTCTCCTGACAGAATATTGCGATGTGTGGGATTTGTTCCATAATCTCCGCTCGAACAGTCGGTTCTGCGGGACAAACATCATTTAGTCAACTTAACAGAAACACACTCAAAACTCAAACACAACGATCTAGTGTCAATCATTAGATATTTGCTATATCATGTATATCGTGTATGTATCTATCAGTGGGCAGGACTTCACATGAGACACGGACAGGGTTCAGAAGCGCTAAATATGTCTTTTATCAGACACGCGAATCATGTGAGAGCAGGCAATTATGTGCGATTCAAGCAGGCTTCCCTATATTTATGCTCCAGAGATGCATGCCGTGTCATGTACTAGAAGGGGTTTTAAACTACACATCATCACCTTACTAAACATTTACATACATTATTTTATTTGTTGCATTGTTTAGAGAAGATGAGTTTCTTGAGGAAAGTTTATAATAATAATAATAATAATAAATATAGCTGCAAGCAGCAATTACAGGGTTCAAGTGGCATAGGGACTTTAAGTGGATGTGCTACAAGATTTAAAGTATCATTCTGATAGCCTGCAAGCACCTAAAATAGAGAGAAAGCAATATCATCTTCAGCAATCTTAGCTAAATACCCAGAGATATAGTGTTTTAACATGTCTGACTGTTATAGTGCCACCAATGCTCATATTTCCCTTATATAGCCATTCCAAATAAAAAAGTTATGTTTTTATATATATATATATATAATTATTGATCTAGGCCACACCCATATATTTTTCCTGTACAGGTTTTGTTGCTGTCACGTAAAAAACCTAGGACTAGTTTGCAAACTTCTGTTTTTTTAAATAATCTCAAATATTTAACAAACGATTTGATTGACACCAATAGTCCTTGAGGCACAGTTGTTCAGAAAGTGGAGATGTATCATATGATTCCTTCCTCGTGATCTATTTAGTGAAGTGCACCAGTCCCTCCTGCAGCACCCCCACAACATGCTGCTGCACCCCCATGCTTCACGGTTGGGATGCTGTTCTTCACCCTTTTCCCTCCAAACATAACGATGGTCATTATGGCCAAACAGTTCAATATGTGTTTCATCAGACCAGAGGACATTTCCCCAGTCAGATCTTTGTCCCCATGTGCACTTTGGGCTTGTTTATGGTGGTTTTGGAGCAGCAGCTTCTTCCTTGCTGAGTACCTTTCAGGTGATGTCCATATAGGACTGGTTTTGCTGTGGATCTATTTTAATTTAATTTAATTTATTTAATTTATTTAATAAACTATTGTTTTGAAAAGTCGTTTAGGATGTCTACTTTGTGCATGACAGTCATTTGTCCAAAAATAGTTTACAGACCGATTGTTTCACTTTCAATTGTCTATAAACACAATTCCAGTGGGTCAGAAATTTACATACACCAAGTCTAAATGTGCCTTTACGATTTTGGAACATTCCAGAAATCTAGATACTCGAACATTCCAGAGTATCTAGATACTCGTTCACCCGTTTCCTTCAGCATCTTCACAAGCTCCTTTGCTGTTGTTCTGGGATTGATTTGCACTTTTCACACAAACTACGTTCATCTCTAGGAGACAGAATGCGTCTCCTTCCTGAGCGGTGTGATGACTGTGTGGTCACATGGTGTTTATACTTGTGTACTATTGTTTGTACAGATGAACGTGGCACCTTCAGGGGTTTGGAAATTGCTCCCAAAGATGAACCGGACTTCTGGAGGTCCACAAATGTTTTCTGAGGTCTTGACTGATTTCTTTTGATGTTCCCGTGATGTCAAGCAAAGAGACACTGAATCTGAAGGCCTTCAAATACATCCACAGGTACAACTCCAATTCAGTAACACCTCCTATCTGAAGCTAATTGGCTAATTGTCTAAAGGCTTGACATCGTTTTCTGGAATGTTCCAAAATCGTAAAGGCACATTTAGACTTGGTGTATGTAAATTTCTGACCCACTGGAATTGTGTTTATAGACAATTGAAAGTGAAACAATCGGTCTGTAAACTATTTTTGGACAAATGACTGTCATGCACAAAGTAGACATCCTAAACGACTTTTCAAAACAATAGTTTGCAATATTAAATCTGTGGAATGACCCCATATATACATTTCCTGAGTTTTGTGAAAATATCTCATATTGTTCAAGAGTTATAGGCATTTGCAAAAAGTGGCCACACTCGCTTCATACGCTTTGCCATATTTCTTTCTATATTTATTGATAATGGGTTTCCAGAGAATCGTTCTGCACTTGGATCCGATTGGTCGAAAAGCCAAGGACCAGTTTGCAAAAATATGTTTTCACAAAAAAATTAAAATTACAAATTGAGAATAATTCATGCCAGAAATGAATTCGGAGATAGCTGATTGTTTGTCTTGAGTCAGCGATACCAGTAATATAAAGCACTTACAAGTTTGACATGCGGTTCAGGAGTTATGGCCCTAAAAGCCTTTGCTACAGCGCCACCTATAGGCCATTCAGGAAAAGAACATGCGCATGCATAGCCAGCCGGAGTACTAACATTCCCAAAGTCTCATGTCTCTAGGCCTTACTGTTTGGACTGCATGATCAGTTTTAGGGCAGAAGAATAATAATTAAAATCTTAGCAATTACAATTAGCGTTTCAGCAATTAGCTGATGCCTTTGACCACGTCAAGACCATAATTGACTCGTTTTCCCATTAATGTATTAAATTATTATTACTAGGCTATTATTATTATTATTATCGAATAAATATTATAAACAGACACGCGCTTAAAGAAACACTTTATTATATTATTAAGGACAGATGACAGTTTACATTTATAATTTTATGTCTTCATTTGTGCAAGTAATTTAAATTTGTATTTTAACGTATTGCAAGGGAACGCAAATAAATCCCCTCCCTGACATCTAAGGGGTTTCCTACATTTTAGTAAGACAGAGATGCATATGTGAAAGACACTATATAAGAAGAGGACTGTTTAGAGTATATAACAACATATATAAGTGTACCCAAGTCATCTGCGAGTCGGTCTATCCTCTCCAGCACGGACACACACTCTCTCTCGTCCTCACGGACCGCTCGCAGTGTGTCCAGAAGACTGCGCGCCACCATCTGCCTGAAATGAACAATATACACAGTACAGAACACATGTCTGTATGCCTGCGTGTGCCTCATATGTGTGCACAGGTTAGTAGTGTGGTACCGTTAGTGTCCATGGCAACTAAAGGTCTTGACCCCAGAGCGTCCATCACTAAATACCTCACATTATAATTCAAAGCAATGGGCGGTGCTCAGAACTGAATACTTACTGAACACTGTGCACAATATTTTGTAAACTGCCTAGTATAAAGTGGTTTAAAAACAATTCCCAAAGAAAAGCACAGTTTGTTAAGTAAGCTTATTAGGGACCAAGCACTGAAAGTGCAGAGGCCCTATTGTTCTTCTAAGGATTCGCCTTCTTTTCAAGGTTTTCGGTACTTTTGGGGTACTTAACATGCGTGAGAACTCTTGAAATTGAGTCATCGACATTAGGGCTGGGCAAAGTTTACTCGCTGACAAAAATCTAGCGAGTAACAGCTAATTATATGTCTTGGACAATTATGTTGATGTTGCTTAAATGCCGTGTCTTCACTTATAGCTTCATGAAAAATAAACGTAAATAAAGCCTTACTTCGAGTCTGTGATTATCTTTCAATCGAGTCCACACACAAGATAATCAGATGTATAGATCATTAGATAATCCACATGAAGCACAATGTTACATATGACCACCAGGAGATGGCGCCAAATACACGACACAGACTCAATGATGACTCAAATGACACAGAATGAAACTCATTCTGTGAAATCTCATGACTAAAATCATGTCTGCATGCTATGCAAACCTTTAGTCATTGTTGTGTTTGCATGTGTAATTAGTTCTTATGTACAATTATTATCTTTTATTTGTTTGGAGATGTTTTTGGACACTATGATCAATTATATTTGTAATGTTGGAACTTTTGAAACAAAAGCAGTTTTTTGGCGGAATATATTACAAATGACATTTTACAGCATGTATTCTGCAATCTGTAGTGAAATACATTTTAAAAGTAACCTTGCTAACCCTGATGGTGGAGTATAGTTGTGCATGAGTGTTCTCTGGCTGTATACTGCACATATTATAGCTAAATGTAGAACATCATCCGGCATTTCATGTTAAAGACCCAACACAGGCACACTTTCAGTGCGAGTTTCAAATGAGGTGACGCACAAGTTTACCTGTTAAAGACGTTCTCGCTACTGATGTATTTATCAAGTCGCCCCAGAGGAGTCAACATTTCATCCTGAGACACAAAGTCCAGCGCTGAAGGTATAATGATGCTGTCAGAGTCGGAGCCGTATCCATCCACACCAACTAACAGAGACGCAACAATACTTACAACACATCATTCTTTCTAAACAAACTCACCAGAGAAGAACAGTAGAAAACAGATTTGAGAGATCAGTGAACTGTCACTGTGCGATATAAAGATGAAACATCTTTTGTGACAGCATACATATGAAGTTTGTTTTGATGATGTCATGACAGTTCCCCATGTGCTGTAGGAAGATATCTATCTGTCTGTCTGTCTGTCTGTCTGTCTGTCTGTCTATTTGTCTGTCTATCCTGTGCAGAACATGTAAACAACATGGTATATTAACATGGCATTCAGTAGCATCTGATACATCACAGTACTATAGGTGAGTGTCACATGATCAACTGTATGTTTATATGAATTACATTGAAACACTATTTTAATTCCACACACACACACACACACACACACACACACACTCTCTCTCTCTCTCTCTCTCACACACACACACACACACACACACACACACACACTCTCTCTCTCACACACACACACACAGACAGACACACACACACACACACACTCTCTCTCTCTCTCACACACACACACACAGACAGACACACACACTCTCTCTCTCTCTCTCTCACACACACACACTCTCTTTCTCTCTCACACACACACACACACACACACACACACACACAGAGAGAGAGAGACAGACAGACAGACAGACAGACACACACACACACGCTCTCTCTCTCTCTCTCTCTCTCTCTCTCTCTCACACACACACACACACACACACACACACACACACACACACACACACACACAGAGAGAGAGAGAGAGAGAGAGAGAGAGACAGCGAGATGAAACTCACATCCGTCCGTGTCCTCTTGTGAGTCCTGCAGCAGAGACAAATCTGCGAAAACACACAACCCAGTTAGAATGTTTGTGAGGTTGTGTTAATGTGTGTGTGTTAGTTTGAAGTGTGTGTGTGTGTGTGTGTGTGTGTGTGTGTGTGTGTGTGTGTGTGTGTGTGTGTGTGTGTGTGTGTGTGTGTGTATGTCTATACACACCCGCCATGTTTCGCTGATCTACATTTAAGCCGCTTCTGTGCTGATGACCAACAACCGCCGTGACAGAAACTACACAAAACTAGACAAAACATACAAACACGCGCCGCTGAAGTGAGCTCGAGCACCGTCACCGCGCCCGCGCAAAGATCCTTTATCACGCGACACGCTGAGCGCCTCTTCGGGAACGTGCACGCAGGGAGACAGAGCGCGCATGCGCTGTGACTAAAACAGTATCAGCTTATTATTTTATATATAAGTTATTTTGTATTTATTTATTATTTTATTGTATTATTTAGTATCTATTTATTGCTAAATAGTCTCTTATAAAACGTCATTACGAATTATTCTATGTAATAATAATAATATAGATGTTCCATGAAACATATTTATTGACCTCAGGGCACTGTTTGTTTGAGGTTATCGTGAAGAATAAACATTATAAATAGTCTAAAGGGTCAAGTGCATTATCTAGACCAAAATACTTATACATTAAGCTTAATTTATCAACACCCAATTTTTCGTTAATTTTTTAATAAAGTGGATGTGTTAATTTTTTAAGAGAAAATAGCTACTAAATGTATATAACTTAAAGAAAAATCTTGGAACTATTCATTTAGGTTTCAATAATAATTGTAATTTTTGTTTTGCTAGTGTGTGGACAACATGCGCTATCTACAGGCGTGTGAGATCACACGCTAAAACACGAAAACTCTTGGAATTCTACAGACAGTGAAGATTATACACATTTGTCATTCCCAGAAGAGTTTCACCTGTTTAGTGCTTGTGTAGTTTTATTTGTTCGAGCAGATGTGTGCCTCCTGGTCCCCTCAGTGACGTGTAAGCACCATGCACGCCGCCGGCCTGCTGCTCGTGCGCGCAATGCGCAGGTGTGTGACCCGTGAGTGCGCGTGCGCGTCGTGGCCGGGGCTCTTGAGTAGCACGCGAGTGTGTCCCGTTTATCGGCTGTCATGTCCAAACTGGAGCAGATTCTGATTCTCGACCCGTCGAGCGACCTCAGTTTCAGAGGTAAGCGCGTCTGACGCCTGCGCTTGACGCGCGTCAATCATAAAGGTCCACCGGAAACATTCAGCCGCTTTAGCTTAGCCGGTAAGCGGAGGGCCCCCGGGTCCAGGCTGCACCAGCGCACGCATGCCTGCATCACTCCCGCGTCTGCAGTTTAACGCGAGGCCCGGGGATGTTTAGGCCTCTGTGGGAAAGCCCGCACTAGTTTGTTTACTGGTGGTTTACTATCTGTTTGTTCTTCTGTATGTGTTTTAATCTAAAAATGAGAGCAATTGTTTGACTCATTATGGTGTTCAGTGTCTGTGAGCTGTTACAATTAGCACCAGAGCTAAAGCTAGTGTCTTAATAACAGATTATAGATCCGGAACATTGATTAATCAGTCTTTATAACTCCCTGATTATCGATACAGACAGGGGGAGGGGGTTCAGATGTCTTGTTGAAAACTCATTTTTATTTTTAAATGTACTTTGAATGATCATAAAGACCCTTGATTAGCTTTTCACATATAATATTATGATTAATACTTTATTCATGATGAATACTGTACTACTTCAGTATTCTGTATTAGTTTGTGAGGGGCTCATTGATTCCCAGATGAATGAATGAATCAATCACTTATTGATCATCCTGATATCATCTCTTTATCAGACTGATGCTGCAGAGCAATAAGTAATAAATCAACCTGAGAGACAGTTTACCACAGCTTCACTGTACTGAAATACATTATTCACCAATAACATGTCCATGGACTGCTTTAAATATGTATTTAATATGATATTTATTGGACATTATTGATCAATTTAAAACCAGATGAATATTGGTAAAAATATGATATAAGCTGATTGTTTATATATCATTTTTAAATACATAAATGTATTTAATTTGATATATTGTTATTAATCATGTTTTCTGTGTATAATATATAGAATCCTACCAAAATAAGAGAAATTTGAAAAAGTAAAGCATTTTAAATATTCATTGTTATTATATGTATAATGTCAGTTTTATTGTTGAGAACTACAAAAAAATGTAAGTTATTATATTTTAAAATATTTTGTTTTTATTTTGGCCCTTGAAAACATTAATTTTATAATGTTATTTTTATTAGAAGAATAATAAAGCTTTTTTAACAGTTTTTTTTATTTTTAAAGCAAACTAAAAGAGCATTCTTGAGGAAATCCGTGATTTAATGATGAAATAAGGCGAGTAAGTGGTAGAATATCGGTTTTAATATTGACCTATTGTTTTTTTGTTAAGATTGAATTGTTATAATTTTATTGGCTAAAGGTTTTAATGTCGGCGCATCACTGGTTTGAGGTTAAAATTGATATAAATATATAAGAGAAGGTGAATATTTTAGTTTTTAAGTTATATACCATGTAGTCCTTTAATTAACACGTGCTCATAAAAACTGCATGTATAATTAGAATGAGCAAAATCCTGTTTAAAATATTTGTAGTTGGAAAATAGCAAGACTTCCCAAAATCATCTCATTTCAAGCAGCTCTTTAATCGTGTCTGACGCTCATGCTACTCGAGAACATACAGAGTAAAGAATTAAATGTGGATTCTTTCTAGCAAGTTGTTTTGTTTACTGTCTGTTTTCAGGACCCTTCACAGATGTGGTGACCACCAACCTGAAGTTGAAGAACCCGTCTGACAGAAGAGTATGTTTCAAAGTCAAGACCACCGCTCCTCGCCGTTACTGCGTGCGGCCCAACAGCGGCGTCATCGATCCCGGCACTACGGTCACCATCTCGGGTGAGGGATCACGGCTGTGAGAGGTCGTTTGTGAGCAGATGTGTGATTCAGTCATTAATACGTGTGTGTTGTGTCTCCTCCAGTAATGCTGCAGCCGTTTGATTACGACCCAAACGAGAAGAGCAAACACAAGTTCATGGTGCAGGCGATTTTCGTGCCGTCGAGCGTCACAGACCTGGAAGCGGTGGTGAGCACTCCTGCTTTCTGTCCCAGCAGCATAAACATTAGAAATGGTCATCTGCTCGCATTTATGTGGGTGTGTTGAACTGAAGGTGGCAGCAGAAGCTCATGCACATTACAGTCGTTTCATGTGCGTATAGCTGCGCCTATATCAGATTAATATGTTGAATTAATCGCTATATTTAAACATAGTATTTACTATTTTGTATGCTTTTATGTGAGCATAACCGTTTCAAACAGTGTGCTGCATTGATGTCACAATCATGTTTAATTCATTGAGTGGTGTCCAGTTATCATCCCAGAGAAAAACATACGTTTGTGGTTATGGTTTTACTACAAATAGTATGACCAGAAGGTCAACATGGCTGCTATATGGTTACTACAATATTACTATAGTATTATAGCCCAAAACAAAACATGGTTATCCCACAACAGTCATGGTTATTACAATATACTATAGTAAGACCATGATTTCCACCAAACAAACAAACAAACACTGTAACTGTCATGGTTACATCATGTATATATACATATATGATATTATGTTACATTGAGCCATAGTTTTACTACTGTAACCATAATTGAACTATGGTATTGTATAGTAACAGCATAATAACCATACGTTTTAATTATGGTTTCATAACAAATATCATGGTTATAATATGGTAAATGTATTGCCGTGTCCTCTAAGGGCTCTGTAGTATCTCAAGTAGTGTGCTTTGGGTGTAGAATGTATTATTTGGCAACTGTAGTGAGTAGGTCATCTGATTATCCATGTGTACTATGAATAGTATGAATACTTCAGACATAATGAGGGTGGCATTGTCGTGCACTATTCTGTTCACAGCTGGTAATAATATGAGCAAATGGCACTATTATTCAGTTTACCAAAATAATTATTTTTAACAGTCTGGAGAACAAAATTAAATCCTTGATTAAGAGAGATGAGCCCCTTTCACACATTAAACCTGGTAAATTGCAGTAAAATTGTCGGATTGCCTTGACAGGTAAATGTAACGCATGAAACGGTTTCTGTCTTTGTCCATTATGCCACCATTCATATATCGGCACCAAAATGCAATTAAACTCTGATGTAGTTAATATTTGTGTATATATATATATATATATATATATATATATATATATATATATATATATATATATAATTCATCCTAATTTGTCATGCCCAATTCCCACTACTTAGTAGGTCCTCGTGGTGGTGCGGTTACTCACCTCAATCCAGGTGGTGGAGGAGAGTCTCAGTCGCCTCAATCTGCGCATCTGATCATGTGACTCGTTGTGCATGACACCGCGGAGACTCACAGCATGTGGAGACTCATGCTACTCTCCACGATCCACACACAACTCACCACATGCCCCATTGAGAGAACCACTAATCACCACCACGAGGAGGTTACCCCATGTGACTCTACCCTCCCTAGCAACCGGGACAATTTGGTTACCCCATGTGACTCTACCCTCCCTAGCAACCGGGCCAGTTTGGTTACCCCATATGACTCTACCCTCCCTAGCAACCGGGCCAATTTGGTTACCCCATGTGACTCTACCCTCCCTAGCAACCGGGCCAATTTGGTTACCCCATGTGACTCTACCCTCCCTAGCAACCGGCCCAATTTGGTTACCCCATGTGACTCTACCCTCCCTAGCAACCGGCCCAATTTGGTTACCCCATGTGACTCTACCCTCCCTAGCAACCGGCCCAATTTGGTTGCCCCATGTGACTCTACCCTCCCTAGCAACCGGCCCAATTTGGTTGCTAAGGAGACCTGGCTGGAGTCACTCAGCATGCTGTGGTTTTATTCATCTGCTCGGATAAGAAGTACTTTAAGGATGGATTACACTTCTAAAATCTGAACAGAGTGTAAAAATACTAGATATCAAACACACTGACTGACTTTGTAAATGGCTACAGACAAAAACTGGGGACCAAACGACTGTCAAGCCAATCTGATGTAAACAAATAGGGGTGGATAAAATATTATTGTTTTTCGATGCTTCGCAATCTTCCTTTGAACTAAATTGAATCTTTCCTCTATCGCAACCTTCCACTACGATGAGAGGAAATCAGTCGCATTTGCAACCACATTTTGCACCATGTGGCTAAAATGTATATATTTGACAACTGGCTGGTAAAGATTAGATTTAATAGATTTCACTCACTAGTAATTGTGTAGTTTAGTGTTGGAGTATTCATCAGCGAGATCCCTTCTCTACATGTTCGGCTGTCAAATTAAAATTTGAATATTCGTCGAATTTCAGAAAAATGGCTAAAACTGCATTAGAATTGTAAATGTGTGCAAGCACTGACAATCGATCGCATTCTTGTGCTAAAATAATCTAGATGAAGCGCAACAAATTTAACAGTCTCGATGCTTTTAAAGCTCTTTTTAATTAGACACATCATCTTAAAAAAGAGCGCTAGTGCACGAGATGCTGAATGAACAAAACAAAGCGAAACAAAAACGTTCATCTAGTGTATGTTTACATAGAAAAACAAATGGACGATTGCAAAAGCGTTCGGTGTGAACAGCCCCTTACAATTGGTGGAGGTCTTTAGCTGTTGCATCTTGTGACATGCTCTTTTTAACAGGCAGGACAGGAATGTTCTTTGCAATAATATAACGGTGCGGAATGGTTTATGTATTTATTGCGCCCTCTTGTGGACTAAAGAAACAACGTCAATTTAAAAAATCAGCTGACTAATTTTAATTTAATTTCTCTGCCCAATTACTGCGTGTTGAGAGTAGAAGTGTGTCCAAAGAAGAGATTCATGCGACCGATTAATGTCTCTTTAATACTCTTTATGTTCTTTACAGTCAGTTGTTGAACGAAAACAACAAAAAATAAATATATAATTCTAATCAGGCAGAGCACAGATGAGATGAAGCCATTTGAGTTTCTCTCGTTAACATGCGCTCAATTAAAAATGCTGTTTACAGAAATGCCAGATTCCCTTAAAGAGACAGTACCACTTTTAGCATGTGTTCAACAAATCAATGTAAATATTAAATAGTACAAATTATGCAATTAAACAATAATACATTTTAAAAATATCATATGCAATATAATTTCTTATTTAATGATTAAATACATTGATTTGTTCATTTTTAAAAAGCTAAAATGTGACCAAAATAACATTGCGGGGCACCGCTGCATGTTGCTTTCGCATTTAAGTGTTTTAAGAGTTTTAGTTTTGTAGTAATTATTTTTAGCTGTACTTGTTTATAAACGTGATGGCTAACTTCTGGACAATCTGGGACTTCTGGTGGTTATTTTACACCCAATCGTGGCTTTCTGGAAACCACTGACTGGAACATGTGTTCCAACCACGGAAAACCTCATTTATTCACGGAGGCTACTGCTAGACATGTTCCCATTTTCTTTATCACCAAGATCAGACTCCACACTCTGTGTCCCAAAGTGACTATTGGTCGACCTAAGCCGCAAACAGACCAAAGGGAAATGGAGGAAAAGGGGCTCAAGAGGAGGAGAACTCAAAAGGCTACGGAGAAGAGGGAGCAGATTGCCCTTACCTACAATAATCTTATGAAACGTTAGATCCCTGAGAAGTAGGGCTGGGCAATAACACGATATCGATATATATCACAATAAAGAAAATCCACGAGAAGCTTTTGAGGAGTTTTCTATATTTACTGCGTGTCGCTAAAACACAAGCAGTTCGGCTTTCTCAGGCTGCGTTTCCACTGGGGCGGACGAAATCCGCTCAAAGGCGCTCACAGCGCTAGGAGAGAGTCGCTCCGCACCGCTGCCAATCCTACAATCCACTTTGCGAGCGTGACGCTCGGCTTTCATAGGAAACGCTCTCAGCTTCGCTCACAACGCGCCAGTGGTAACGTAGGGTCAGACTGGATGAACTTGCTAATGCTAGCTGCCTTGCTAACAATTAGGCTACGTCGGTCACCGGATTGATTCCATCTGCATCGCAAGACTTCATGACAACGGTTGCGTCCGCTCATCGTCTCTAGTGAAGTGACAGAACAACAGTGATGTGGACGACAGCTCTGATCTTTCTGCGCTGTAATCTTGAATATTGTTCTCTAGCACCAAACATGCATCATTTCTGCCCGTCCCGCTCCGCACGCGTCACCTCTTTTCCTGCATGTGTGTAGACATGAAGCGCCGCATGAGTTAATGTGGTTTCAAAGCAGCTTTTAGACCAAAACGTTTTTCCCTTCTAAATGTGTCTTTATTAATCAGCATGTTATGAGCCTTTAATAATAAACTAATCCAATAAACTAATCGATTTCAGTTCTAATTTCGTGAATATTAATGAGATGTCTGGAATGGAAAAGGAAAGACTAAAATCACTAGTTGGTGGACGAGTCTCTCAGTTTAATGAAAATATACAAATGTTTTGTAAATGTTCTCTCGGGACCCCCCTGAACCCACATTCAGCATCACTCCACAGTCACACGGGCTTCTGCGCCCCATACTTGAGTATCTGAATCTAAAGAAATATACAAAATATTTAATTTTAATGTAAAAATATTCCAACAAACACTGGACTGCTGTCACTATGAACAAACAGATCAACATTCATTTTAAATTGATAAACGGTAAAAGACGGTAAAATTGGTGAAAGATCCCGCTGGCCGTCTCTGGACCCCCTGTGCAGTTTTGTAGAGACTATTATGACTCTTTAGGATTAATTTTTTCTTCTATTCTTCCGTCAACTTTGAAATAAAAAAGAAAGTGCAATGTGTAAATGTGTATCGCTATCGAACGACATGAAAAAGATTATCGTGCTAACAGTTTTGGCCGTATCGCCCAGCCCTACTGAGAAGTAAACGTGGCTCTCGCAGGAGACTGCAGCCTGTCATTAGAGGCTTTACACTGATTCGGTTGGACCGCAATGCTTTTAAGACTCAAACGGTTGGTGTGGGGCTTTGCATGGCTGTGAATAATAGATGAGCAACAAACTTTACAATGAGAGAAACCGACTGCTCAAAACATTATGAAATAATGGTGGTCTCCTCTCGAGCACATTATCTCCCTCAGGCATTTACTCAAATAACAGTCCTACTGGTGTACGTTCCAGGACCTGACTATGTCCGCTTCAGAGAGCATTGATGACATTTTCAACAATACTGTGAACAGAGTTGGAGATCAGCCAGTGTTTATACTGGGAGATTTCAGTCGATGCGTGCGTTACCACGCTTTGGCCGAATATGGATTATCCAGCCTGTCTGTCAGCAGATAACATCACATTTTTAAATGGGACAAACACGAGGTCAAGTTTATGGAAAAAGATTAAGGTGGCCAAGAAATCAGAAGCAACACGATGTCCGTCGCTCTGATTCTGCTGGTTTTGCTACTGGACTGAATCGATGTTAGTTTCAGTAACAGACATTTAGATGAGCGCTGGACTCCTATAGAGCATCCTGACCTTTCCTCTATCATCATCAAGGAACAAATTGTGGAAAAGGTTTTATCTCAAGACAAACCTCGACAGGCCTGACGGCTGACACCGCTTCATCAGCTGTCTCTTGACTAATGTTGTACCCCAGAGCTGGAAGGAAACCACCATTATTCCCCTGCCAAAAACAGGCACATGCTAAGGAGCTTGAGGACTACAGACCGGCTCTAACATCTGTGCTTTGCAGTGCATGGAGACGGTGGTTTGTCAGCAACTCTCCGAGGCAGTTACTGGCAGACTTGATCCACTACAATTTGGCGGAGTCAAAGATGCTACCCTCACCCTGCTGAATAAGGGCACAAAGCATTTGGATTTAGTAACTTCCTATGTTAGGAAGCGGACAGTTATTTTACTTTTGTTCATTTTGTCTGGATGGAGGATAGCTCCTTGGAACTCAATATTAGCAAAACCAATGAAATGTGCAGTGGTGCTGACAAGCCGAACACACTTTTTAAGCCTTTATTACTTAACGGAGATGAAGTAGAGTGGGTGCGATCCTTTAAACATCTTTGAACAGAGATTGACTCCAGCTGTACTTTTGATAAACACTCCGACAGTATTTTTAAAAGGGCTAACCAACGCTTGTGTTTATTTATTGGATATTTTTCCCCTTTTTCTCCCAATTTGTAATGGCTAATGCGCTCTAAAGCTGCATTCACACTGCCAGTGGGCGCAGCGACAAAACGACCTCATATTCATTTTCAATGAGATCTGGCGACTTCCAGCAACCTGAGCGACGGCGACTGGATCTGGGCGTGTCCAGCGACACAACAAAGTTGAGAAATGTTTCACTTTATGCAAATGAAGAGTGACTTTCAGGAGTGACAGCCAATAAGAGAGAAGATGGTAGAGCTCACGTGATCCTAATATTAGAATAATAATATTAATTGTAAAGAAACAGTGCTGTTTAGACTGTCCACACACACCACTAGCTGCCTAATCGCCCGCCACTGGTGACATGCAGCGACAGAGTAGCACCGGCAGTGTGAACGCCACTAAAGTCCTCGTGGTGGCGTACTGACTCGCCTCAATCCGGGTGGTGGAGGTGGATCTTAGTTGCCTCCACGTCTGAGACCATCAATCCGCGCATCTTATCACGTGACTTGTTGAGCGGGTTACCGTGGAGACGTAGCGCGTGTGGAGGCTTCACGCTATTCTCCGCGGCATCCACGCACAACTCACCACACACCCCACTGAGAGCGAGAACCACATTATAGTGACCACGAGGAGGTTACCCCATGTGACTCTACCCTCCCTAGCAACTGGGCCAATTTGGTTGCTAAGGAGACCTGACTGGACCCGCCTGGCTCACTCAGCATGCCCTGGATTCAAACTCACGACTCCAGGTGTGGTAGCCAAACGCTTTTAAGATTATTGAGAAAAAAGAGATGCTTCAATGTGGAAAAGGCCTGATTGAATCTGTTCTCAATTTTATCATTGTATCTTGCTTTAACTCTTTAACTGTCAAAAACGATAAAGCTAGCTGGTAAAATTATTGGAAAGCAACAAATACCACTCTCTGATCTTTACATTGCACATTTTCCACCCCTTCACGATTCATTCGGGTGCATCCGGCAGATGATATAAGGTACCTGTAGTGAAAAAGGCGAAATATAAAAGACTTTTATCCCTAAAATGCAGCTGAAATTTTAAAGATAAATGTAATGTAACAGGTTGTGTTTTTTTTATTTCCTCATGTTTGTTTGAGCCTCTGTCTAAAGACCGTTTGATGATGTCATACTGAACAGGATGTGCTTTCTCTTTACCAGTGGAAAGATGCCAAACCAGACGACCTGATGGACTCCAAACTGCGCTGTGTGTTTGATATGCCTTCAGACAACGATACAATGGTGAGAGTCGACAATGTCACTTGATAAACATAATAAACACAGAAATGAAGGGGGTGTGGCCTTGGACAGCCTCTGCGCTGTGATTGGTCAGAGGAGTCCCAGTTTCCTAGAAAGACGACACAGAACGTTCATTTCAATGCGTTGCAGAACTTGTAGACATGCATAGTAGAGAGAGAAACTAAATGAAACATCAAACACAAGCTTTAAGTCTCGGTCACTTCCTGTGATGTCTCTGTATTGGTTGGGTGAAGTGTGTTAACCACATACTCTGTTCTAGTCTTTAAATTATTCATGTGTAACACTATTATGCATGATTATATAAACAACACAGATGTATTTTCACTTGTAACACTTTCTATGAATGCTAGAAGACTTGTGAAAGGTAACAGGAAGCTGCTTCTGTTTCACAAATCATCAGGATCTGTTGTTCATTAACGGGTCATTAGTACTGTTTACTACGTCAAACATCACTACTATTGATCATAAGTGGAGCAAACGGTGCTCCTCGCAACAGCAGCTCATCATCCATGACATTCATGTGCTGGTTCATTTATGTGTGTGTGTTGTTGAAGCTGATGATCATCAGTCTCTCTGTTTGTCTGATCAGAATGAGCTGGAATCAACCAAAGCAGCAACGGTTCTGAACGCGTCAAAGGCCGACGGCACATCAGGAGCAAAGGCCGGCAGTCTGTCGATGGACGACACGGAGATGAGGAAACTCATGGAGGAGTGCAAGAGACTGCAGACAGAAGTGGGCAAACTGTACGATGAAAACCGCCAACTCAAGGTGCCAGAGAACATAAACACAACTGAATGTCATGTACACTACTGAGGGCTCTGCAGGGATAGTTTGTGTCATGTATAAGATCTGTGGTGTTGTCGTTTGATGGCCGATCATTCTCTGATACTCAAGTTCTTGTACAGCAGATTGAGTTTCATATTAATAACACACTACAGGAGTCTGTATCTCAGCGAGAACTGACTCTGACTATCACTCCTGGAGTCGTGGGTGTGCTGAGTGACTCCAGCCAGGTTTCCTTAGCAACCAAATTGGTCCAGTTGCTAGGGAGGGTAGAGTCACATGGGGCAACCAAATTGGCCCGGTTGCTATGGAGGGTAGAGTCACATGGGGCAACCAAATTGGCCCGGTTGCTAGGGAGGGTAGAGTCACATGGGGCAACCAAATTGGCCCGGTTGCTAGGGAGGGTAGAGTCACATGGGGCAACCAAATTGGCCCGGTTGCTAGGGAGGGTAGAGTCACATGGGGCAACCAAATTGGCCCGGTTGCTAGGGAGGGTAGAGTCACATGGGGCAACCAAATTGGCCCGGTTGCTAGGGAGGGTAGAGTCACATGGGGCAACCAAATTGGCTCGGGTGCTAGGGAGGGTAGAGTCACATGGGGTAACCAAATTGGGCCGGTTGCTAGGGAGGGTAGAGTCACATGGGGTAACCTCCTCGTGGTCACTATAATGTGGTCCTCGCTCTCAGTGGGGGTGTGGTGAGTTGTGCGTGGATGACGCGGAGAATAGCGTGAAGCCTCCACACGTGCTACGTCTCCACGGTAACGCTCAACAAGTCACGTGATAAGATGCACGGATTGACGGTCTCAGACGCGGAGGCAACTGAGATTCATCCTCCACCACCCGGATTGAGGCGAGTCACTACGCCACCACGAGGACTTGGGAATTGGCCGTTACAAATTGGTAGAAAAATATAAATAAAAATAATAAAATAAATAAATGACACACGACCAGTCAAAAGACACACCTACTTATTTTCTATTATTATTAGTAGTAAATGTACAGTTTCAAAACTATGAAACCATTTTAAACAATATTCAAGGATTTTCCACTAAATAAATAAAAAAGTTAAAATTTTTGTTTTGTAAAGAAATGTATTTGTAGGCATAATCTATCATCAAGTATTTAACTGTCCTTACAATCAAACGTTTGATTGAAATATATTTATTTTAGATATTTTGATGAAAATGTCCTTAAAATGTAGTCAATATTTGATCATGTCATATTCATCATTTTAATATTCGTCTTTTATCCTCAGATTAAAATGTCATAAAAATAATCAACAAAAACGGCACTTTAGTTGAGGATAATGAGCCCTAATGTATAAAACTGTCACAGATTAAACTTTAGCCACATATTCTGAAAAACAATAACTGAAACATGCCTCAATCATGTAAAGATGTTTAATATGTGATTAATGGCACATATATAGGATGTGTTTGACCGTTAGTCAAGTTCAGTTGTACAGTCGTACAGGATTAATTCAGTCTTAGTGTTGTTAATATCTTGCCATATTATTAGAGTGAATATTACATATGTATACCGTAGTGATATATTTCAGTTATACTTATTTCCCATTTAAATGAAGCTTTTATTTTGAAGCCCTTTCCGTTACTGTGTGATTGATGGTGGTTTCTCACTTCCTGATTAGCCGGTTGCTATGTGACCAGTGTGATTAATACACCGCAGAAGGTTGCTGTTTAATGAGATAAATAAATATGCAGTCTGTATGTGCCTTGCGCTTCAAAGTGAATTAGCACTGTGCTCGTTGTCATTACTACAAACCGAGCGTGTAATGCTCATGATGGTGTTGGATGAGTCGAGGATCTCTAGAAGGTATGAGCACCAGCTCCACACACTCACAAGCACTCATGTTTGAAGTGTGCAGCACATGCAAACTATACATCTCCTTAAATCACAGCCTTTGCAGAGTAGCAATCACATTAGGACATAGCATGAATGTTGTGTGCTGAATGTTTATGGGATGACATTCGTACGTCAGATGGTGTCAGGCACCCCTAGTTCAGTGGAACGTGTCTCTGCTTCTGTCTGGTCTATCAACTCAAAAATACTGTTTTCAACTTTTCATATTCTTAGTGACTTGGTGGTTATCTTGTCATTACCAGCGTGTTGTTCTTCATCAGGATGAAGGGTTGAGGATGAGGAAGGCCAATCAGTTCGACAGCTCCGTCTCAAAGTCTTCAGCGATGATGAGCAAAGAGCCCGCCTCCAAATCCCTCCCGTCGCTGCTGGTCATCCTCGCCGCCATCTTCATCGGGTTCTTCCTTGGGAAGTTTGTCTTGTAGAGGTCCGCCATCCGTGTTTCCCAGACCTGAAGAGCAAAGCGTGCGTTCTTGTCAATAACCGTTGCGTGAGCGCTAACGTGCGCTAAAGCAGCGGAAATAAATGTGTCTGTGTACGGGATCATTCAAACGGGCCTTTCTCACACGGTCACTACACACACATACACACACTCAGAAACGCGAGTCGTTCGGTTCTCCCTCTTTTTCGCTTTCTGTGGTTCTGGGTGGGTTTTCTGGGGTCGGGAAGAACAAATTGTCCATTTGTCGAACATCACTAGCGGCTCAGTGAAAGCACTGTGTGTAGAGACCTTCATGGTAATTGAAACACAAGAATAAATAATCTATGAATTAATAAAAGGACGTGTTTTCTCTCTCTCTCTGTGGTTTATTAAGAGTTTAATGGAATGTTTTAAGTGTACATGTTGTTTTGATTCTTTTGAGAACAAATGGGAAATGCTGATTCATAATAAACTAACAAACCAACCAATAGTCTTTGTTGCTGATCCACATTTATGTTCTTGAATGTGACGATGTTAGCGGGGAAACTGTGCCTCCTGTATCCATGTCTCTCCTCCTAAACCCACTGACACAAACACCAGTTCATCGTTTTCTTTATGCAAATTATATATTGAATTGTGAGGCAACTTGACTGAATAAAATCACCATTTACAGTCCTGTCCCGTGGTATTTAATATTGCTGAATAAAGTCTTTAACACACTTGTTTGAGTCTTCAGCTGTTTGTTTCTGTCTAAAAGTGTTTGGGGATAAAGAACCAGTACTCTTTAAATAAATATCACTGGAACTGAATGATTTTCAAGACGTTCAGATGGGTTAACAGTTCTGGAACTTGTGACACCTGTAAAATCTATCAAAATGAGCAATCCAGACGGAGGACAACCGTTTTAACGCTCCTATTGTCTTTGGGTCGTTTTTGACCCGGTACAGGTAAAGAACACGTTATAAACATGGCACCGTTTTTGGTACTAGAGCCAAACATGTTATTTGTCTGATTCTACATTATATATCTCTGGGTATAAATAAGATGGCTTTGAAAAACTGCTTTTGATTTGTTCCCAATCATGTCGACTGTATCTGAGAGAAAGTTTGTGTTGATACGACAAAGCAATCAAAAGTTCCAACATTACAAATATAATTGATCATAGTGTCCAAAAACATCTCCAAACAAATAAAAGATAATAATTGTACATAAGAACTAATTACACATGCAAACACAACAATGACTAAAGGTTTGCATAGCATGCAGACATGATTTTAGTCATGAGATTTCACAGAATGAGTTTCATTCTGTGTCATTTGAGTCATCATTGAGTCTGTGTTGTGTATTTGGCGCCATCTCCTGGTGGTCATATGTAACATTGTGCTTCATGTGGATTATCTAATGATCTATACATCTATACATCTGATTTGATACAAAACTCTCCTTTTGTACTTCAGGTCATTTTGACCTGTGTCGAAAAACCATAAAAAAAGTGTAAATTCTTAATAAGTGTACAACAGCACTAAAGACCCCCTCTATGAACATCTGTTTTATTGTGGTCCCAATGTTTATAATAATAATAAGGAGAGTTTTAAGTGTTTGTTGGAGTAAAAATGAGTTTAGCATTTTCAGCTGTTAGCTGGCTTAACTGAACGGAACATAAAACATCATGTATCATTATTTAGAGTCTGTGATTATCTTTCAATCGAGTCCACACACAAGATAATCAGATGTATAGATCATTAGATAATCCACATGAAGCACAATGTTACATATGACCACCAGGAGATGGCGCCAAATACACGACACAGACTCAATGATGACTCAAATGACACAGAATGAAACTCATTCTGTGAAATCTCATGACTAAAATCATGTCTGCATGCTATGCAAACCTTTAGTCATTGTTGTGTTTGCATGTGTAATTAGTTCTTATGTACAATTATTATCTTTTATTTGTTTGGAGATGTTGTTGGACACTATGATTAATTATATTTGTAATACTATATCTGGTGAGTCTCACTGTGACAGTAAATTATCGGGGGGCAATTGTTTTACAAATTTTATTCACTAATTATATTTTCCGCCAAGAACAAATTCTGCTGAGAGTGGAAACACCAGAGATTGAAAACGATCATCTTTCATCTACAATGCAAATATATGATTCTTTGTTTCTCAGCATTAATAAGGGTGTAAACGTACATTGCCGTACTAGAAATGCTAAAAATAAATTCAAAGTTAGTTTTTAATATTATGATATGCTTTATTATAATACTTATGTAAATGGACAACCTTTTTTTTTCTTACAAATTGTATAATACTAAAAACTTCTGACCTGAACTTCACAACGATCTCATTATTTGACTCTGCTGGTACTGAATGCACAAACATTCTCCAATATTCTTTAAAATTGCTAAAACATTCGTTAATGGAATCATAAAGACACTTAAGAGCTGGCACAAGGTTTCTTTCAGGTCCTTTGCTCAAAAGTCCTATAATTCCTGCCATTTACAGGATCAGTGCAACAGACTGTTTAAAGCTGTAGTGTCTGTCCATCCGAAATACTCACAACTGTTCTCAGATCAGAACTGGACTTTTACATGGTGATCATCCATTAAACCTTTTCATAGAAGTGTGCAGTCTGTAAGTTGTGTGATGCACTACAGAATATATGAGGGCCGTGTGAACAGGAAGTCATTTTCACTGGACTAGTATGCATGCATCAGACATGACCTTCACCTGACCTGAGACGTGTAAATCACATTTCATTTTCAATTAAAACTGTAATGGGGGCCTGTGTAGTTCAGCGAGTAGGAGACTCATGCTACTCTCCACGATCCATGTGGTGAGTGACTCCAGCCAGGTCTCCTTAGCAACCAAATTGTCCCGGTTGCTAGGGCGGGTAGAGTCACATGGGGTAACCTCCTCGTGGTGGTGATTAGTGGTTCTCTCAATGGGGCGTGTGGTGAGTTGTGTGTGGATCGTGGAGAGTAGCATGAGTCTCCACATGCTGTGAGTCTCCGCGGTGTCATGCACAACGAGTCACGTGATCAGATGCGCCGATGGTCGGTCTCAGAAGCGGACGCAACTGACACTCGTCCTCCACCACCCAGATTTAGGCGAGTAACCGCGCCACCACGAGGACCTACTAAGTAGTGGGAATTGGGCATTCCAGATTGGGGAGAAAAGGGGATAAAAATAAATAAATAAAAAAACACAGATGGATTATTTTAGCTCTCTTTCTAAATCTGTTGTCCTTGATAGTTTTGGGATAAATGGTGTATTTCTGTAGGTAGACAACGTTTCTGCTCACATGTCAAACAGATAGTGTTTTAAATGCCTCTATGAGCAGTTTCCTCAACTAGTGCAAATGATAACAAACGATTGGAACGATCTGAACATCTCAAGACACAGTCTCCTGAGACACACTCGCTCCGTCCCAGCTACATTAAACTGACTAATATGAGCAATAAGCTGATGTCGAACAAGCCTCTGAACTCTTCCGTGTTGCATCCGTTGCCGAGTCTGAAATATTGGTCTCCCTCCTGTCCCACGCGTGGCTTCCCCTTGTGCCCGGTGGTGCAGCGTATCAGCGGCGGCTGGTAGGACGTGGCGCGCCTGTGCGGTCGGTCTGGACTCGAGCCGTTGGTCGGTCTCTGGCCGTTATATAGAAGACCGTGTCCTTCAGAGTCTTGACCCGTGCTGAAGAGCTCGTATTCCGTGTGTGGCAGACGGATGCCCAGCGCGGCACATCCAGAGGTGGAGGTCACGTCCTGCGAGACGCCCAGCTTCCAGGAACCCTCCGTGCCGCACTTATGCCCACTGAAGATGTTCAGGAGGGTCGTGGTGGCCACGTCCATGGGCGTCACCTTCATGTGGGTCACTAGAGGAGCACACACAGATCAGTGAGTCGTTAGAAGCCCCGCTGGGAGTTTGTGAGTTTAAGAATAGTGGTTTCAATTAATGAGTGGAAAGTCTTTAGTAAGACAGTCTCATTCACACTGGATTGTGGGGAAAATATGACATTGAACAGTTTAAAATAATGGCCAAAGATGGGCGCTCAACACTATCGAAAATATCTGCTTATTAGAGGAACCCAATGCTTCCAAAGTATTCAGAGTGGACGAAAAACCTTTGGGAAACGCCTGAAGCCCCCACCAGCTTTTAGACCGGAGTTATTTTTCATGGCAACGTGGAATGTAAACAAAAGTTAGCCTAGCTGTGTGATTAGCTTTAGTTGACATCATTAGCCATGGGGTTCAAATATGTTTACCACCCTACACTGAATGTTTGAATGATGTATTCATAATATGATAATGTGTGTTATTAGTTAAACTGATTGTGTTTGGTCATTATTGTAACTGTTGTAGATTTTAAGACACATTTATACAGAAACACAGGTAATTCCAAAGGGTCCACATACTTTTTCTTGCCACTGTATGTAGAGATGAATTAATGTAGTTATTAAATATGTTCATGTCAACAATAAACCCACAAACAGAACCGTTTTTCCTCATTTGCCAGTCTGAGGACTTGACCAGTGTTGAATCTCTGAACTGTCGTCTGGTAATTGCAGTTATCCGACAGGAAGGACTTGTGGGAGTTTGTTTACATTTGAATATTTTGACAGTTGGACTTTGAATAGTTTTGGCCTGTTTGAAAATGTCCACAATATATTGCAAGTCTATGGGATTTTGGATCATTGGCTACAGGACAACCGTTGGTCTGATCGATTAGAAAAGTCACAGCAAGCCGAGTCAGAAGCCTCTACATGTCTGTGCCAAATTTGGTGGATGTAGCTTGAAAGCTCTAGGAGGAGTTACAGTCAGAATAGTTAACACCCTACATGAAAGGTACCCCCTATGGTCTCCTTCATGAATACACTCAAGTCGAAAAAACAAACCCAAATCAAGTCATCAAGTTGGGGATGGTACACAGCCTTCCTGTTTTTAGAGGCAATGTTCAGGGATTTCTGTGGCTGTAGAGTCTTTGCAGGACAGTTCGTCTACAAACAAATCAAACCTCAAGAGAAATGCCTTCAGTGAACATGTGTAGACCGACATTCAGTTACAAGAGTCCGATCACTGACCTGTGAAGGTGAACTCTATGCCACCCATGACTGTGTTTGAAGGAACTCCTCGACTGTATCGTCCGCTGACTGTGATGCCGAAGGTCGGGTGTCGACAGACGGGATCAGAGAAATGCTTGTACTGTCCTTCCCAGATGTTCCTGTCCTCGTGGAATGTCAGATGTCGGGTGAGGAAGAGGACCCCCTGGCGCACTTCGCACCGCGTGCTCACCCAGTTTCCATGGAGATGCACAGGACGGTTCCTCTGGGATGGCAAGACAGGTGGATGATGAAGATCGGCCAAAGCGATAATTCGACAGATTCCACAGCGACGCTCATCGAGCTGACAGAAAGAAGAGAATACAGATTATTTTAGAGGAGTCTATTTTCAGGTAAACCATGAGAGACTAAACTGTGCCATCTCCCTGCCAGCTGAAACCAGTTTCACATGGATTTACATCGTTTCTTATGGGTCCAAGCCAGTGTAAATGGTTGATCAGCAGGTGGACCTGGTTATAATTTTATAACCAGATAGCAAAATGTTCTTGGCCCGGATCTGGCTGCATTCCGCCTGCGAGTTTGGCCCACATACAGCGTGAAATTATGGCCCAAAAGCCATTTACCGGATGGAAGCCGAATCCTCCCCAGAAAGATGCCAAAACTCATGCAGCCATGACTGGACCACAACTGTGCCAGAATCCCCAAACATAAGCCAGAAAGCAGCCAAACAATTTGCCGCTGCCGCACCAGACCTCAGCCACAACTTATCCTGTCCATCCCCAGAGAGCAGCCGTAACTGAGCCACAGTTAAGCCAAAATCCTCAGATGTCAGCCAGATAACAGCCTTAACATTACCAAGCCCCGTATGTAATATTTTCATATTTTGTCAAATAAGCAGCAAAAAGCAAATGTGTAGAATGTGTATTTATGTTTAGAGATGTCACACATTTGCCAGCATAATTGCAACCCTCATGGAAAAATACACATACTCAAATCTTTCCATAAGAGTGAAAACATGTAAAGGATAAAAAAGCTGCAGAAAGACAATATGACAAAAGTTAGCATTCAATATGACTGTTTTGATACACATAAGCTCACATTTATTGTTGAGTGCTTGTCTTCTCATGTATTCATTTAGCAGACAAAAGAGATTCATCCTGATGTTGCAATAGAAAGATTTAGATATCTCAGAGACGTGCGGGAGGAAGGAGAGAGACGTGCTGATTTTATGTAGAAGCAAGACAGTTCCGCCTGCTCACAAAGAGATGCGTCTTCTGATGTTTCTCAAAAGCCTGAAAAAGTGATTTTAACCTGACCCCATTTCTTTAGTTCCATTGTTTTGTTCTGAATGAGTGAATCACTATTAATAATACTCCAGTTATTCACATATAGACTTTCAAAAGCGATGGGAGATGCAGAGATAAACATGGAGACAGCGTGCTATGGTGAATGCAGTCCGGGTAGCGCACGATGACGGGATAACAGACAATGGAGTGGAGGGGCGCCCGCTGAACGCATTTTATACCAGCCCAAGAACTCCTACCTGCAGCCCTGTCTGTCAAGACACTCTTTGTGGAGTATTTCAGGATCTACTCATCGGAAAAGCACAGCTTATACAGACAACAAACCGCACTTACCGACAGCAGACACACTATAGCGGTGTCCCAAATGACACACTGTACAACTGTAGTATCGTCCCAAACGACATCACTGTACAACTGTAATATCGTCCCAAACGACATCACTGTACAACTGTAATATCGTCCCAAACGACACACTGTACAACTGTAGTATCGTCCCAAACGACATCACTGTACAACTGTAATATCATCCCAAACGACACACTGTACAACTGTAGTATCGTCCCAAACGACATCACTGTACAACTGTAGTATCGTCCCAAACGACACACTGTACAACTGTAATATCGTCCCAAATGACACACTGTACAACTGTAGTATCGTCCCAAACGACATCACTGTACAACTGTAGTATCGTCCCAAACGACACACTGTACAACTGTAATATCGTCCCAAACGACACACTGTACAACTGTAGTATCGTCCCAAACGACATCACTGTACAACTGTAGTATCGTCCCAAACGACACACTGTACAACTGTAGTATCGTCCCAAACGACACACTGTACAACTGTAGTATCGTCCCAAACGACACACTGTACAACTGTAGTATCGTCCCAAACGACATCACTGTACAACTGTAGTATCGTCCCAAACGACACACTGTACAACTGTAGTATCGTCCCAAACGACACACTGTACAACTGTAGTATCGTCCCAAACGACACACTGTACAACTGTAGTATCGTCCCAAACGACACACTGTACAACTGTAGTATCGTCCCAAACGACATCACTGTACAACTGTAGTATCGTCCCAAACGACACACTGTACAACTGTAGTATCGTCCCCAAAGCGACACACTGTACAACTGTAGTATCGTCCCCAAACGACACACTGTACAACTGTAGTATCGTCCCCAAACGACATCACTGTACAACTGTAGTATCGTCCCCAAAGCGCACACACTGTACAACTGTAGTATCGTCCCCAAAGCGACATCACTGTACAACTGTAGTATCGTCCCAAACGACACACTGTACAACTGTAGTATCGTCCCAAACGACACACTGTACAACTGTAGTATCGTCCCAAACGACACACTGTACAACTGTAGTATCGTCCCAAACGACACACTGTACAACTGTAATATCGTCCCAAACGACACACTGTACAACTGTAGTATCGTCCCAAACGACACACTGTACAACTGTAGTATCGTCCCAAACGACACACTGTACAACTGTAATATCGTCCCAAACGACACACTGTACAACTGTAGTATCGTCCCAAACGACACACTGTACAACTGTAGTATCGTCCCAAACGACATCACTGTACAACTGTAATATCGATCCCCAAAGCGCACACACTGTACAACTGTAGTATCGTCCCAAACGACACAATGTACAACTGTAGTATCGTCCCAAACGACATCACTGTACAACTGTAATATCGTCCCAAACGACATCACTGTACAACTGTAGTATCGTCCCAAACGACACACTGTACAACTGTAGTATCGTCCCAAACGACATCACTGTACAACTGTAATATCGTCCCAAACGACACACTGTACAACTGTAATATCGTCCCAAACGACACACTGTACAACTGTAGTATCGTCCCCAAACGACACACTGTACAACTGTAATATCGTCCCAAAGCGACACACTGTACAACTGTAGTATCGTCCCAAACGACACACTGTACAACTGTAATATCGTCCCAAACGACACACTGTACAACTGTAGTATCGTCCCAAACGACACACTGTACAACTGTAATATCGTCCCAAACGACACACTGTACAACTGTAGTATCGTCCCAAACGACACACTGTACAACTGTAATATCGTCCCAAACGACACACTGTACAACTGTAATATCGTCCCAAATGCAAAACGTAACATTTGTATTACTGCACGGAAGCATTCACCGTTTAATAGCTGACGGAAGTGACGTATCAAGTGCATGTGATGTGTTGCTGCTAGCTTTAACACGTTAGCCAATCAGATTTTTAGTGTCAGTCTGAACAAGGCCATAGATTAATAATTGCTATAAAAGTATTGCTCATTGTTAGTTCATGTTAACTAATGTTGTTAAAGGTGTTGTAAGTGATTTCAGCTGTTTTACTTCCACCAGACTGAGCAGTTGGTTTAGCCACACCCACTCTTTCCAAAACTCCGCCCACCAAAGATACCAAATGAGCTTTATTGAGACCGACATCTTGCTGAAACGGTTGTCAAAAACAACTGGCAACTGTTATGAACAACATGGCATAAAAATGGCATTAAGCCTCAATAATTCGCTGCAGCTACAATACTGTGAGAACGTGTAGAATGATTGACAGGTAGAATGCATCATTGTCCACGGACACATTTTTGTTTTCTGTTTACAGAGTCTAGATCCGTCACAGAGACCAGTGAGATATCTCACGACATTTATTTTATTAATATCTTTCAGCGATTAGGACATAATTAATACCTTCTAAATCACTTACAGCAGCTTTAACTAATATTAACAAATAAAACCTTTTAAGTGTTACCTTTAATGCGAATGTGCCACAATAATGTAAAGCATTTTATTTATCTGTATTATTACACACACACACATATATATATATATTAATTTATAATTATTTAAATATAACGATTTATAATAATTTAATCATTATATATGTAATTATTATTATTATTGTATATTTATATATGCGATAAATTGCGATTAATCGGCATACTAATTAATTTGATTATAAATCTGAATCGATGGACAGCCCTATTTATAATACATGCAGATACTCACTGTAGTTTAGTCCCCGAGTGAAACCCATTTGCTCGTTGTATCTAATCAAGATTTTCCAGGGATACACAGTGGAGAGCAAAAGTCTTCACACCCCTGTTAAAACTGCAGGTTTTTGTGATGTATAGATTACAGATTTACTGCAGGATTCGGTTCTGGGCTCTGGCTGGGTCATTCTTTTGTTGCTTTGGATCATTGTCATGCTGAAAGATGAAAGATCGCTTCATTTTCAGCTTTCTAGCAGACGCCAGAAGGGTGCCAAAACTGACTGGTACTTGGAGCGCTTCATGATGGTGAGAGTGTGGGTGAGGGTGAGAGTGAGGGTGTGAGAGGGTGAGAGTGAGGGGTGTGAGAGGGTGAGAGTGAGGGTGTGAGAGGGTGAGAGTGAGGGTGTGAGAGGGTGAGGGTGTGAGAGGGTGAGAGTGTGGGTGAGGGAGAGAGTGAGGGTGAGATTGTGGGTGAGGGTGAGAGTGAGGGTGTGAGAGGGGTGAGAGGGTGAGAGTGGGGTGAGAGTGTGGGTGAGGGAGAGAGTGAGGGTGAGATTGTGGGTGAGGGTGAGGGTGTGAGAGTGAGAGGGTGAGAATGAGGGTGTGAGAGGGTGAGAGGGTGAGGGTGTGTGAGAGTGAGGGTGAGAGTGAGGTTGTGAGGGGGTGAGGGTGTGAGAGTGTGGGTGAGGGTGAGAGTGAGGGTGAGAGTGTGGGTGAGGGTGAGAGTGTGGGTGAGGGAGAGAGTGAGGGTGAGGGTGAGAGTGAGGGTGTGAGAGGGTGAGGGTGAGAGTGAGGGTGTGAGAGGGTGAGAGTGAGGTTGTGAGGGTGTGAGGGTGAGAGAGGGTGAGAGTGAGGGTGTGAGAGGGTGAGGGTGTGAGAGGGTGAGGGTGTGATTGTGGGTGAGGGTGAGAGTGAGGGTGTGAGAGGGTGAGGGTGTGAGAGGGTGAGGGTGTGATTGTGGGTGAGGGTGAGAGTGAGGGTGTGAGAGGGTGAGGGTGAGAGTGAGGGTGTGAGAGGGTGAGAGGGTGAGAGGGTGAGGGTGTGAGAGGGTGAGGGTGTGAGAGGGTGAGAGTGAGGGTGTGAGAGGGTGTGAGTGAGGTTGTGAGGGGGTGAGTGTGTGAGAGTGCGGGTGTGAGAGTGAGGGTGAGAGTGGGTGAGGGTGAGAGTGAGGTTGTGAGAGGGTGAGGGTGAGAGTGTGGGTGAGGGTGAGAGTGAGGGTGTGAGAGGGTGAGAGTGAGGGTGTGAGAGTGTGGGTGAGGGTGAGAGTGTGGGTGAGGGAGACAGTGAGGGTGAGATTGTGGGTGAGAGTGAGGGTGTGAGAGGGTGAGGGTGAGAGTGAGGGTGTGAGAGGGTGAGAGTGAGGGTGTGAGAGTGGGGGTGTGAGAGTGAGAGTGAGGGTGTGAGAGGGTGAGAGTGAGGGTGTGAGAGGGTGAGAGTGGGTGAGAGTGAGGTTGTGAGAGGGTGAGAGTGAGGGTGTGAGAGGGTGAGAGTGAGGGTGAGAGTGTGAGAGTGAGAGGGTGAGAGAGAGTGAGAGTGAGGGTGTGAGAGGGTGAGAGAGAGTGAGGGTGTGAGAGGGTGAGAGAGAGTGAGGGTGTGAGAGGGAGGGTGAGAGTGAGGGTGTGAGAGGGTGAGGGTGTGAGAGGGTGAGAGTGAGGGTGTGAGAGGGTGAGAGAGAGTGAGGGTGTGAGAGGGTGAGCGTGAGGGTGTGAGAGGGTGAGGGTGTGAGAGGGTGAGAGTGAAGGTGAGGGTGTGAGAGGGTGAGAGTGAGGTGTGAGAGGGTGAGAGTGAGGGTGTGAGAGGGTGAGAGTGAGGGTGTGAGGGTGAGAGTGAGGTGTGAGAGGGTGAGAGTGAGGGTATGAGAGGGTGAGAGTGAGGGTGTGAGAGGGTGAGAGTGAGGGTGTGAGAGGGTGAGAGTGAGAGTGAGGGTGTGAGAGGGTGAGAGTGAGGGTGTGAGAGGGTGAGAGTGAGGGTGTGAGAGGGTGAGAGTGAGGGTGTGAGAGGGTGAGAGTGAGGGTGTGAGAGGGTGAGGGTGAGAGAGAGGGTGTGAGAGGGTGAGGGTGAGAGAGAGGGTGTGAGAGGGTGAGAGTGAGGGTGTGAGAGGGTGAGAGTGAGGGTGTGAGAGGGAGGATTAACCCCATGCACTCACATGAAATAAATAAATGCATCAGAAATGGCTCATCTCGCAGGTTCTTCTAAAGCTTTAGACACGTGCCGAGCTGGAATCCATTTTTTCCCTTTTACAAACAGTATTCCCGTTAAACTGATGGGAGATCATGAGAAATGCCTCTCCTTTGAGCTGATGTCATTACAGCGGAGGCTTTCATTGAGTGTGTAACGCTCACAGCGGACAGGAGACGACGAAGACGTCGCGCATGAATTAATTACAGTCAATGTCACATCTCAAGTACAATATTATTATAAAGCCTTTAACTTCAGCAAACATGACACATGATGAATTAATCATTCCTCCGTCAAAATCGTTTTATGTGCAGTTACCTGCCGCTCTGCACACGATGATTTCCGAAAGAAACAGGATATTTTAAGACTATAGGGAGGGAGGGGCTTGGGTTTCTCCATGTGGAAGTGATTGGATGGTGTAAAGTGTCTTAAAATGACAATAAGAGGACTTGATGACGTCGTTTCAGAGGCAGAGCAATAATATATTATATAAGGAGGTACATTTGATGTTATGTTGACGTTAACACCTGTCTGATAATTACTCAAACTACATCCCACTGAAATGTACTGAATTCTGTTTTATTCTATTGTCTTGTGCACTACTCTATACACCACACTGTTTTATATTCAGTGCTTTATTTTCCCCAGGTGACACAGTTAAAGCTGAAGTGTGTCATTTCTGCGCCACAAAACAGAATTGCAAATAGATTTTTAACATTGTGTGACCCCGTGTACACATGTGTGGACACTGTATTTCAGCTTCGCTATATGCAATGCATAATTTAAATTAATTTAAACTGACTGAATACTGTTCACAAGACTCTAGACGGTCATTTAAGGGTTAAACTTCTGCCGCACTGAGTCATGTGACACAACAACATGATGTTGATTTCTGTGAAGCGCTTCTACGGGCGCAGCACCAATAAAAGTGCCTCTGGTAAGAAATCTGTTTATGTTTTTATATTGAATCCTGTTTGGTTGTAAAGTCGATAGACTCTAGTTTCATTTGATATGCCGCTTTAAAACATCTGTTCATGTTTCACGCCTCAGTGAGCTGATAAACATGATGTCCACATACGAGGACTTTGGGACAATATTCCCTGAAAAGATGAATAAATGGGTTCATGTAAAAACTGATAAATGTGTCTTTCAGAGGCTTTATATGAAGATAGGATGAAAATAAGCTGCATTTCAAACTGTTCTGAGACCAGTGCAGACAGACAGCACACTGGAGGTTAAGTCATGCACTAATTAGGGAGCAAGGGAGCATCCTATATCTCTCCTATAACTGTTCTGAGATCAGTGCAGACAGACAGCACACTAGAGGTTAAGTCATGCACTAAATAGGGAGCAAGGGAGCATCCTATAGCTCTCTATAACTGTTCTGAGACCAGTGCATACTGGAGGTAAAGTCATGCACTAAATAGGGAGCAAGGGAGTATCCTATATCTCTCCTATAACTGTTCTGAGAACAGTGCAGACAGACGGCACACTGGAGGTTAAGTCATGCACTAAATAGGGAGCAAGGGAGCATCCTATATCTCTCTATGCAGTTAAGTGCGTTCACTCCTAAAATCGGATCATAAGTTCAGTTTCAGGCTGCAGATGATGTTTGGACACTCAATGATCATCAGTTCATAGATTCAACATTTATAATGTTTTATCTGAACATGATTGACAGTGATTGGATGATGCTGGACATTACTTTGAACCTGAATTAATTATGATCATTTATGATTAATGTATCAAAAACATGAATAATCAACACTCCTGGACACATCATAAACTAAAGACTTTCTATAGTTTGGGATTATTTATAATTTCACATATGAGTACATCAATTTTCAGGAACACAATTGTTTATTTATTTGCTTGTTTATTAGGTGCTGCTAGCTACAAATCACAAAGAGAAATGGAAAAGTCTCACTCGGGTCTCAGGAGGTTAAACAAATACGCCCCCCACCTTCTGTTGGTCGATTAAACAGATAGTCCCGCCCCCAACTCACGCCATTGGTCGATGTTGTTGTGCCGGCTGGACAGGTCGCTCAAAACAACAGAGGAATTATTATAGTGCCACAGAGACACCGTGTTTACAGTTTATGTCTTATAGTTGTCTTTGTATGTTTAGCAGAATTACAGTATTTTATTAAGTATTTTAACACCGAAAAAGTGACACTTCAGCTTTAAACTCTTCTTAATATTAATACTTTAAACTTCTTCTATTCTATCCATATATTTCATTATTATTTGTATTCTATTCTATTGTCTATATCTTCTGTTCTATTCTTTATTCTGCTCTAAGTTCTA
>NC_068316.1:457008-472008 GCF_025860055.1 Xyrauchen texanus
TGGATCAAATTATATAATTCAATAATAAAACCAATTATTTTATATGGATGTGAAATTTGGGGACCAGTACTAAATTTTAAAAATTGGGATAAAACACCAGTAGAAAAATTACAATTGGAAATTGCCAAAAATATTTTAGGGGTCCACAGAAACACGTCCACCGCCGCCTGCAGGGCCGAGCTAGGCCTGTACCCGCTGAACATTGAGATCCAGAAGAGATGTGTTCAGTTCTGGCATCACCTCCATCAGTCTGATCCAGAGTCAGTGCAATATAAAGCCCTCCTCGCCAATGAATCCTCAGCAGAACCTCATCCTCTGAACACACTCGCTCTTCAACTCGTCCATCAGACTATACTCCTTATTGACCACAGCTACAGCCCCAAAATTATTATTAAAGAAATCCACACAAATCTAAAAGACACTCATGATAAATCATTAAAAGCACATTTTGACCTCCAGAATAAACTCCAATGTTACTCGACCCTCAATAGAACCACTAAATTGGCCAGTTATCTATTTATTAAACATTTTAAAGAAAGACAAATCCTCTCCAAATACAGATGAAGTGACCATGACCTAGAGATAGAGAGAGGAAGACGTAGACAAACATGGACAGAGAGAGAGCAGAGGATCTGTAGACATTGTGATCTACAGCACATAGAGGATGAGGAACACTTTCTGCTCTTTTGCTCGAAATATAACAATATAAGAGAAACGTTTCTGCCCAAATTTGAAGCCTTGATCCCATCATTCTATGAACTGAGTGACACTGAAAAAATGTCCTTCTTACTCGGAGAAGATGATAATACAGCTGCACTAGCTGGCTAAATATGTGCTAGCTATTCACAACGCCAGAGACAGCTAATTCTCTAGAGTGACCCAATGTATTTATTTATACAGTGTGTGTATATTTATTTATCCATCTATTTACAATGCTACATGTGACATGATTTATACATATATGTTTTGTTTGTTTGTCTGTTTGTTTTATTATTTATATATAATATGTTGATGCTTTGGCAACATTGTGTTACACAGTCATGCTAATAAAGCAAATTTGAAATTGAAATTGAAAATTGAAATTGAAATTGAAATTGAGAGAAAGAGAGAGTGAGTGAGAGAGAGAGAAAGAGAGAGAGAGAGCGAGAAAGAGAGAGTGAGTGAGAGAGAGAGAAAGAGAGAGTGAGTGAGAGAGAAAGAGAGAGAGAGAGCGAGAGAGAGTTTTGAAAACTAAAATGCCATTTTCACACGTGTCCTGATTAATGTGGGTGAAATGTACATGGATGTATAAGGGAATATCTTCGGTCAGTTCATTTTAAGTGTTCCTGTGATGTGACTAATATATTTCAAAGTACAAATGTTAATACTTTTTAATTAATATGAGCCCATAAAATCTGCGATTATTGTAAAACCATTAACACATTTGAACAAATACTTCTCATTAAACGGATAGTTATAAAAATGAAAATTCCCTCATCATTTACTCACCCTCGTGCCATCCCAGAATGTGAAAGTGAAAGTGGAGATTTATAGTAAGAAAAGATTTAAATATTGATCTGTTTCTCACACAACTATCATATCACTTCTGAACACATGGATTAAACCACTGGAGTCATGTGGATTACTTTTATGCTGCATTTATGTGTTTGTTGAGCTTTAATTTTCTGGTCACCATTCACTTGCATTGTACGGACCTACAAAATCTTCACTTATGTTCTGCAGAAGAAAGAAAGTCACACACATCTGGGCTGACATGAGGGTGAATGATGAGAGAATTTTCATTTTTGTATGAACTGTCCCTTTAATATTAAAATGATTTGAGTTTGAAATCTTTCATCCAGGTTCTTCTCACCTGTTGGACACCCAGTGTCCTGTGATGTTCGGGGGCATGTGGACGGTCACCTGCTGCCCATCATGAAGCTGTTTGAGTCTGGAGAGACACCCCGAACTCTCCTCCAACAGAACTGGACCAGCACTGACTGTCAGCACACACACACACACACACACACACACAGACACACACACACACAACACACACACAGACACACACACACAGACACACACACACACACACACACACACAACACACACACAGACACACACACACACACACACACACACACACACACACACAACACACACACAGACACACACACAACACACACACAACACACAACACACACACAGACGCACACACACACACACACACACAGACGCACACACACAACACACACACAGACACACACACACACAACACACACACAGACACACACACACACAACACACACACACACACACACACACAGACACACACACACAGACACACACACACACACACACACACACACACACACACACACACACACACACACACACACACACACACACACACACAACACACACACAGGCACACACACACACACACACACACACAGACGCACACACACACACACACACACAGACGCACACACAGACGCACACACACACACACAGACGCACACACACACACAGACGCACACACACACACACACAGACGCACACACAGACGCGCACAGACGCACACACACACAACACACACACAGACACACACACACACACACACACACAAGACGCACACACACACACAAGACACACACAGACGCACACACACACACACAGACGCACACACACACACAAGACGCACACACACATACAAGACACACACAGACGCACACACAGACACACACACACACACAGACGCACACACACACACACACACACACACACGCACACAGACACACACACGCACAAGACGCACACACAAGACACACACAGACGCACACACACACACACAGACGCACACAGACACACACACACGACAGACACAACACACACACACACACACACACACACACACAGGTTACAGTACACACACACACACACACACACACAGACGCACACACACACACAAGACGCACACACACATACAAGACACACACAGACGCACACACAGACACACACACACACACAGACACACACACACACACACACACACACGCACACAGACACACACACGCACAAGACGCACACACAAGACACACACAGACGCACACACACACACAGACGCACACAGACACACACACACACACACACACAAGACGCACACACACACACAAGACACACACAGACACAACACACACACACACACACACACACACACAGGTTACAGTACACACAAGGAACTGTCATTGATATATTTATATATCTGCTGAATATATTTATCAGATATCTCATTAGTCTCTTTAATTCGGTCATGTATGTTTAACTTTGTTCGTCATATCAGCATCCTCATGATCTCCCAACACACATTTACTTTTAATATCAAACCTTAAAAACATCAGATGATAAAGTTACTCACCGGTGCACAGCAGAAACACAAGAGAATATAAAGGCAACATCTTTATACAAGATCAAAGTTATCTGGAACCGAATCCGCTCCTGATCAGATGAGATTATTAAACGCGTTGATGATCCTTCAGAGACAGAATAATGAACAGAAGCGAGTGTGTGAGCATCATTTAAAGAGCGACACCTTCACATCGGAGTCCAGTCTGATGAGAGCTCGCGCGAGTGCGGACCGCGAATCGTTCTTTTGAACCGACTCTTCAGAATGATTCAGTCAAACAGACTCGCACAACGTTTGTAAATTACCCGACTGTAGGAGAAGACTTTGTTAAAGGTGCTGCAGTTGATTGATTTAAATACTTCACATGTAATATATCTCTTAAGAGATTAGACTTGTGTCTCTGTGTGAGGGGCGCGTCCGCTGACTGTCAATCATTTTGCATGTGCGTGTTTGCTGACATCGGATTGGTTTACGCGCTTTGGAGGGCGGGGTTTTGGATGCAGGGCATATGATTGGACGGATTGGGGGCGGTCCGACATAAATTAGCGAACTAAAAGATAATTAAAGGAAAAATTATTTCAATTGTGAGATTAAAAAGTCAGAATTAAATATTTTATTTATTTATTTATATTACGTGGCGTGATCCGTCTCAGAGGTATGTCACTATGGCTGCAAAATTGTATGTGTCTGGGGTAAAAAAAAATAATTTTAATCAAAATAACCTTCTCTTTATTATTTATTTTTATACAAATGATGTTGCTCCATTAATTAGTTTTTATCTTGATGCTCTGCGACCAGAAAAACAATTCTTAAGGGGTGCATTTACTAACTTACTGTTAACAATATTGGGAATAATATTAATTATCAATAATGAAAATCGAATAATTATATTAATATTACTGGTTTCAAAATAGTCTGTTGTTAATATTGTTGTTAACAATAATGTTGACACAAAACAACATTCACTGTAATCTATATAGTCTGATCGAATGTGATACGCTGCATTTCTACTACAAAAACAAAATGCTGAATGACTTCTGGGAATAATGTTGGGTGAAAACTCAAAAGAACATGCAAGTCAGAACTTTGAAGAAGTGTAACGAGCCGTCCGAATGAACCGATTCGCTAAAATGAATCGGTCTTCCCTCGTGTGCGCGCGCTCTCTCTCTCGCTGAATACAGTCGTGGGCGCGCATTGGTGGGCGCGCTCTCTGATGGATCAGACAAGCAGGACTTGGATTCAATCATGCTAATCTTATTAATCACTCTGTGTGTTTGTGTCTGTGAGTGTGTGAGAGAGTGCGAGTGTGTCTCTTTGTACATGCAAATGATGCGCGCGCATTTAAATCACTCTCTGCTCTCTTTGAAAAACGCAAAACAGCTGTTAGAGGTGATTTCCCACAGGTGTCAATCCTTACCGCACTCACTGTCTCTGCCTCGCTCACAGATGTCGGTCGATCAAGCCCCATCACCACATACCCCCACCGCCCGTCTCAGGGAGCCATCCGGCCTGTCACTTTTCTTTTCTCTCGATTGGTGGCTTATAAGTTCACCTCCCACTCCGGAACCACCATCACCAATATGACCGGGACCGCCTCTGTCCATGGTTTGAGGAAATTGAGGTGGTAAATCTGACGAGCTCCACCTCTATCCATTCGTTTCAGCTCATAATCGCTTTGCCCTACCCGCCGTGTGACCTCAAAGGGTCCTTGCCACTTGGCGAGTAATTTAGAGCTCATGTGGGGAGTAACACAGACGTCCCTCGGTCACGCGCCCATCACCACACATACTAACACAAATGCATCATGTTTAACCCACTGTTTTCACTGAGTGACTTGAGTTGTGCGTGGATGCCGCGGAGAATAGTGTGAAGCGTCCACACGCGCTACGTCTCCATGGTAACCTGCTCAACAAGTCACGTGATAACATGCGCGGGATTGCGGAGCCAATAATTACTCAATCATATAGACTTATATTAAAGTACTATTGTTTCTGAACACCTGAAACACAAACATATTTTAGTAGATTGTGCCTTTAAAACCCAATTCATGACATGAAAACATATTAAAGGACGCTGTAACGCTGCCATTGTTCAATTACTCCAGACATAATTGTTTATTTGCTCAGAAATGACTTAAAAGTAATGCAAAAATACTGTCATCATTTATTCACCCTCATGTCATCCCAGATGTGTGACTTTCTTTCTTCTGCAGAACACAAATGTCCATACAACACAAGTGAATGGTGACCAGAACTTTGAAGCTCCAAAACGCACATAAAAGCAGCATAAAAGTGCTCCATAAGACTCCAGTGGTTTAATCCATGTCTTCAGAAGTGATATGATAGTGTGGGTGAGAAACAGTTCA
This sequence comes from Xyrauchen texanus, assembly GCF_025860055.1. Classification (NCBI taxonomy): domain Eukaryota; kingdom Metazoa; phylum Chordata; class Actinopteri; order Cypriniformes; family Catostomidae; genus Xyrauchen; species Xyrauchen texanus. The sequence continues at coordinate 462,759 of NC_068316.1, forward strand.
ATATTTAAGTTCTTTTTAACTATAAATCTCCACTTGCACATTCTGGAAGTAAAAGTGAAAGTGTAGATTTATAGTAAAAAAGTGGTGGCTCAGCGGTTGAGGCTCAGAGTTACTGACCAGAAGGTCATGGGTTTAAGCCCCAGCACCACCAAGACACCACTGTTGGGCCCTTAACCTATCTGCTCCAGGAGCGCCGTATCATGGCTGACCCTGCACTCTAACCCCAGCCTAGCTGGGATATGTGAAAACTAATACACTTCACTGTATATATGCAATAAACTGTGGATTCTAAAATAGGTTTTAAATATGGATTATATTTATGCTGATTTATCTTCATTTGTGTTCTGCATAAGAAGTCACACACATCTGGGATGACATGAGGGTGAGGAAATGATGACAGAACTTTCATTTTTGGGTGACCTGTCCCTTTAATGAAATAGAAATGTAGTTTTCCACACAACTTTATTGTTCTGCTCATGTGTTGTGATGGATCCTTTATCCTTAAATCGAGCATTAGACACTAATAACGACGTGGATTCATCTGAATATATTTACAGTGCAGGGGTGAATCTGATTGGTGCTTTTAAGTATTGAATTAAATGGTTCATTTTTAATTCATGTTTTTATTGTGGAGGGCCAAATTACTAAATTAAATAATTAAATACATAATTAAATCATAAAAAAAAACTATAAAATTATTCATTTTATAATTAAATCCCAAAATAAATCACTAAATGTCCCTTGTTTAATTTTAGCATCATCTTTGTGTTGGTTTTTAATTTAAGCACGAGCTTTGAGTGTTTTCAGAATATCACTCAACGACAGCGGGCTTCACCTTTTAAAGATAATTATTTATTTATCCTCTTTTCTCCCAATGTTGGAATGCCAAGTGTCAATCGGCGCATCTGATCATGTGACTCGTTGTGCATGACACCGCGGAGACTCACAGCATGTGGAGGCTCATGCTACTCTCCACGATCCACACACAACTCACCACACGCCCCATTGAGAGAACCACTAATCACCACCACGAGGAGGTTACCCCATGTGACTCTACCCTCCCTAGCAACCGGGACAATTTGGTTACCCCATGTGACTCTACCCTCCCTAGCAACCGGCCCAATTTGGTTACCCCATGTGACTCTACACTCCCTAGCAACCGGACCAATTTGGTTACCCCATGTGACTCTACCCTCCCTAGCAACCGGGCCAATTTGGTTACCCCATGTGACTCTACCCTCCCTAGCAACCGGACCAATTTGGTTACCCCATGTGACTCTACCCTCCCTAGCAACCGGGACAATTTGGTTACCCCATGTGACTCTACCCTCCCTAGCAACCGGCCAATTAGGTTACCCCATGTGACTCTACCCTCCCTAGCAACAGGGACAATTTGGTTACCCCATGTGACTCTACCCTCCCTAGCAACCGGGCCAATTTGGTTACCCCATGTGACTCTACCCTACCTAGCAACAGGGCCAATTTGGTTACCCCATGTGACTCTACCCTCCCTAGCAACCGGGCCAATTAGGTTACCCCATGTGACTCTACCCTCCCTAGCAACCGGGACAATTTGGTTACCCCATGTGACTCTACCCTCCCTAGCAACCGGCCACGAGGAGGTTACCCCATGTGACTACCCTACCTAGCAACAGGGCCAATTTGGTTACCCCATGTGACTCTACCCTCCCTAGCAACCGGCCAATTAGGTTACCCCATGTGACTCTACCCTCCCTAGCAACAGGGCCAATTTGGTTACCCCATGTGACTCTACCCTCCCTAGCAACCGGCCAATTTGGTTACCCCATGTGACTCTACCCTCCCTAGCAACCGACCCAATTTGGTTACCCAATGTGTCTCCACCCTCCCTAGCAACCTGCCCAATTTGGTTGCTAAGGAGACCTGACTGGTGTCACTCAGCATGCGTCAATACTCATTGAGATACCCAGAACCCCTTCAATTTCAATTATTAATTTCTTTTCAAAACACTTTTGAGATTTTGTGTGTTGGGTTAGGGTTACCCTCAGCTTGTGCAGGATATGAGTGTAGGTATATACTGTAATTACCAGCATCATCTACTAACATACGAGTCAGAATCTGAAACTCATCTCATGAGTGTTCTGCTGATCGTGTCTGCTGTGTGAGCCAGACTGAAGCACACCAACAGAACCATCAGCGATCCGGAACATATTCACAAGACTAAACATGTAGAGAGGAACACGGCAAACATCTCACTGATCTACAGGAGCTCAGAGACATCTTCTCTCATCTTCATGTTGTTCCAAACCCGTCTGATTTTCTGATCTGATCTGCCTTCGTGTTTCAGAGAGAAAAGAAAGTCTTACGGGTTTGCAACAACATGAGGGTGAAGAAATGATGGCAGAATCTTCCTTTCTATTGAACTTAAACATGTTCTTTCATTGTGTGCATATGAAGGTCTAAAGGCTTCAAGAGAGCCGCAGTTCCTCTTGGGTCTGATTAGCGTCCTTCACAGGCTCTCTTGTCATTCTCTGTGACGGCCAATCAGGGTCAAAGGTCGTATGGCCCTGTTGAGGCGATTAAGCCGGCCCTCCTTGATACCAAAGGATTTCCAGAACCGGTTTGATCCAGCGCAGAACCCGTCTGTGATGCAGGACTTTCTCTTAACATACGTTTCTTTAATCAGCGGAAGCGACTTTATGAGATACGATGAATAAATGCATGAGTGAAAACTACACAGCATGTCTGCTACTAGGCCAGAATGGATAATGAGCCGGCCTTCCGAGAAGGATGTTGAATATACAAGCAGTGTCATGAAAAATACATCCCAAACAGAGTTGAAAGGCGCGGATGTGTTGTGCGGCTCAGAGGTTCCTGACATACATTAAACCCAAAGTGAGATGATCTCAGAAGTCTGTTGCAGAGTTACAGATTGACTTCATGTTCTCTCTTCAGTCAAAGCGTTTGCCGATCTGAAGCGGAGAGACACTGATGAACCGACTGTAACAGCTGTAAACATCTGCTGCACTGACAAACAGCCACATGTCATCAACATTCGTTTGAGTTCAGATAGTACGAACAGAATCTCATTTTCATACTGCAAAAATGAAATAAACCCCAGAGGAAAAACATCTCAGTGCTGTTCAATATTCAAAGGCAAACAGGGAAATGTTTTGCCTGATTCTGTTATCCGTAAGGGTCTCGTGAGATGAACAACAAAAAGAGGGTCAGAGATAGGGAAAGGTGTTAGGGTAACCCTAACTTAACCTCAACTTACCCTAAACCTAACTAACATTAACCCTAACTCAATGGGGCTAGTCCCCAGGGGGCCATTGACTACCAGGGGCCCTTGACTACCAGGGGCCCTTGACTGCCCAGGGGGGCCATTGACTACCAGGGGTCCTTGACTGCCCAGGGGGGGCCATTGACTACCAGGAGCCCATGACTACCAGGGGCTCTTGACTGCCCAGGGGGCCATTGACTACCAGGGGGCCATTGACTACCAGGGGCCCTTGACTACCAGGGGCTCTTGACTGCCCAGGGGGCCATTGACTACCAGGGGGCCACTGACTACCTGGAGCCCTTGACTGCCCAGGGGGCCCTTGACTACCAGGGGCCCTTGACTACCAGGGGCCCTTGACTGCCCAGGGGGCCATTGACTACCAGGGGCCGTTGACTACCAGGGGCTCTTGACTGCCCAGGCAGCCATTGACTACCAGGGGGCCATTGACTACCAGGGGCCCTTGACTACCAGAGTACATCTGCAGTGTAAATAACTGCACAGAGGACACCAGCATTTGTGCTGTTCGTTTGAGTCTCGTGTGTGTAATCCTCCGGATAAACGGCGGGAAAACTCGAGAGAATCGAGAACTCGACAAGTACAAAAGCAAGATGGAGAATTACCACCTGCACTCAGAACACATGACAGGACTTGTTCGCCCTTGTGTGGATCCGGTGAAAAACAACTATTTTATTCTGGTTCAAAACATTTTTATTCATCATTTTGAGTTTTTGATCAAATGTTTTTCACCCAAAAATTTAAATTCTCATCATTTACTCCCAGATGTGTTTGACTTCCTTTATTCTGCAGAACACAAATGAAGATGTTTAGGAGAATATTTCAGCTCTGTAGGTTCATACAATGCAAGTGAATGGTGACCAGAAATTAGAAGCTCCAAAAAGCACATAAAGGCCATCTTACACAATCACAAACTCAGTTGTGTTTGCACTTTTTATAATTTCGGATCTTTATGGATGTTAGAATCAAGTGTGAACATGATAATCTGCCTTTAAATGTGGACGTTCCTGAAGATGAGTGTTTTGAACCTCGAAATTCGTCTTTATTGTCTAAATAAATCAGCGCTTTGTGTCTCGTGTCAAAAACGCCTCAGAGTCAACGTGGAGTTTCATTTAGTGGCGGCGTTCAGAGACTCTGGAGTTAAAAACAAGAGGCAATCATCAGCGGTGAGGATGAAGATCAGCGTTTCCTGCCATTCTTCAGGAAGTGCCGACATCTTAAAGATCCTGTCAGAGAAACTCTAATCCCGCTGAACTCTCTGTGCAGTCTCCAGCTGTGAATGCAGAACTCGTGTTCTTCAATGAGGACGCTGTGTGATGTCACGAGACATGTGTTTAGTTACACCTGCAGGAATCCATCTCTTGTCCCGCGGCAGTGACTCACGGTGACTCAAACGCTGTACAGCACCTTCACTCTCATTTAAAGTCATCAGGAGGAAATATCGAAGATCACATTACAATGTTAAAGGCTCATAATGTCTGAAATGCCGTTGTCAGAAAGCAAGACTCATAAATGGCAGCTGTCACTCAAACTGAAGTTGCAGGATCTCAATTTAATGTGCAAGAACCAAAATATAACAACAATGTGATTTCACTAAAGAAGTTTTACTAGAGACGTTTTACACAACAGAGAAACTCAAAACAAACAACAAATAATCATGTATTAATCACTCAACCTGTGGAAAATAAACATTTATTCCTTGAGCGGTTCATGTGAGGCTTCAGAACTGGAAGTGCTCCTCCGTCATGTCAATGGCCCAGGCGAACTTGTCCCTCTGGGTTTTGTTATAGATCTTCTCAATGGGCACGTGATGTTTCTTACACCTGCCAAACAACATCATGTGATTAAAGAGTCTCACCTGCTGCCTGAGAGAACACACACGCTCATTCACAAGACTCCACTAATAATGGCCATCACATCTGTCAGAAACATGAATCATGCTGTTCATTATACAACGGACCTTCTAGCTCAGAAATTACCAAATATTGATTTTAATTCATTTTATATTTCGTTTTTCTTCATTGGTCACATTTTAGCTTTGTATAAATTATAGGCAATTCATCAATAAATATAAGGTCTTGAAATTGCATATTATATTATATTTTGTTACATATATGTATACACACACACACACACACACACACACACACAAACCCCCTACACACACACACACACACACACACACACACCACACACACACACACACACACACACACACACACACACACACACACACACACACACCCCCTACACACACACAAACACACACACACACACACACACACCCCCTACACACACACAAACACACACACACACACACACACACACCCACACACACACAAACACACACACACACACCCCACACACACACACACACCCCCTACACACACACACACACACACACAAACCCCCCTACACACACACACACACACACACACCCCTACACACACACACACACACACACACAAACCCCCTACACACACACACACACACACACACACACACACACCCCCTACACACACACACACACACACACACACACACCCCTACACACACACACACACCCCTACACACACACACACACACACCCCTACACACACACACACACACACACACAAACCCCCCTACACACACACACACACACACACACACACACACACACACACACACACACACGTCAATGATCAAATGATGGAGAAAGCAGCTCTTAGCAAGTCCAGATGGGTCTTCTGACAGAAATCAAGTTGCAGATTATTTAATGGATAATTAACTACCATAGAAATGTGGCTTTCGATTGCTGTAGTAAAGAGTACTCGACCGATGAGGGGATCAGGTGCTTTAATGAGTTAACACTCAATGTTTCATGTGGGAGGTCATTTAAACTGCCGATATTTTAGTGCATTTCTATCTTTATACTGTGGAAGGCTTTGTTTGGAAAATGTTAAACATAATATCACTACAGATTTCATTCTTGGGAAAAAAAACCAAACAATAAGTGTAGTCTAATTTCAGCACTTTCAAAAATCTACGAATAACCGCAATAAACAAGCCCGAAACACACCAGCAAATCTTATTTTGAAATGATGATCATAAAAGACCAAAATAGATTTTCGACCAAAAACTGATAAAAGCAAAAATATTAATATTAAATCCACTGCATTAATTAATCGTGAACAATTGATTATTAGCATCAGGTGCAGTACATGTGTGTGTGTGTGTTCACTCAGTAGTTACCAGGCAACAGTGATGCGAGGGTCCAGATAGTTGAGTTTGGACGTGCCCAAAGCGATCACCTTATTCTCCTCACGATCAGTTTCCTGCAGCTGCAGCTTCTTCAGCTGTTCACATAATCTCTGAACCGTCTTCTCCTTCTTCTCTACCAGCCTGAAGAGACCGCAAGAGAGGTCATAAACATCTCAGGTGAGACAGGTCGCCATTTAAACTCATCCTGGTCAGGTGATCAGTGCCCCGCAGAAGCTGAACAAGTGTTCAGAAGTCCAGGATTGTTTCACTACAGAAAGACACTGGTCCTCAACGATTCTACCATTTCTTCATTTCGTCTCTTTCTCTTTTATAAATCATTCATAACACGATCGTTTTATTTTGTATATTGATTGTAAATGAGATGGCGCATTGTGCCCAACACTGACACCCATGCCCAAATCTGCCACTGATTCAAATTCATGTAAAATGAACCACCAGAGTTCGTTTTAATCGAACCAAACCTGGCAAGTGTGAACACACCCTTAGTTTATTGAGAGGCCAAAAAGTGCAAAGATGTTTTCTATTTACATAAATAATCAAATAACAGTGGTATGTTTTAAAGAGTGACCCCTCCGATCCTCCGCACATTACAGATCACTTCGAGATGTTTAGGTTAAAGCGGACACTTTCACTCGTATAATAAGAGTGATGGATGAATCCGTTGGGTTTCCCATGTTTGAAATGCACAAGAACAACAACAGATAAATCGGCTCGATTAGGAGCCGTATAACAGACAGTCACTCGTAGTTCTGAGAATGTCATTAATCTCATTTCTGCTCCGTGCAACAAACGATATGTGGCAAAAACCATTAGACACATTAGAACACGTATAACCGAGCATATGAGCGCCGCGAGAACGGAAGATCAAAAACCTCCAACTGCACGCCACTTAAGAACCGTTCACTCGTATCGGCCAATTCCCAATGTGCTCCAAGTCCTCGTGGTGGTGTTGTGAAGAAGTTGCCTCTGCGTCTGAGACCGTCAATCTGCGCATCTTATCATGTGACTTGAGTGTGTTGCCATGGAGACATAACGCATGTGGAGGCTCATGCTATTCTCCACGATCCACACACTACTCACCACACGCCCCACCGAGAGAGCGAGAACCACTAATCACGACCACGAGGAGGTTACCCCATGTGACTCTACCCTCCCTTGCAACTGGGACAATTAGGTTAACCCATGTGACTCTACCCTCCCTAGCAACCTGGCCAATTTGATTACCCCATGTGACTCTACCCTCCCTAGCAACCGGGCCAATTTGATTACCCCATGTGACTCTACCCTCCCTAGCAACTGGCCCAATTTGGTTACCCCATGTGACTCTACCCTCCCTAGCAACTGGCCCAATTTGGTTACCCCATGTGACTCTACCCTCCCTAGCAACTGGCCCAATTTGGTTACCCCATGTGACTCTACCCTCCCTAGCAACTGGCCCAATTTGGTTACCCCATGTGACTCTACCCTCCCTAGCAACCTGGCCAATTTGGTTACCCCATGTGACTCTACCCACCCTTGCAACTGGGACAATTAGGTTAACCCATGTGACTCTACCCTCCCTAGCAACCTGGCCAATTTGATTACCCCATGTGACTCTACCCTCCCTAGCAACCGGGCCAATTTGATTACCCCATGTGACTCTACCCTCCCTAGCAACCGGGCCAATTAGGTTAACCCATGGGACTCTACCCTCCCTAGCAACCGGGACAATTAGGTTAACACATATGACTCTACCCTCCCTAGCAACCAGGACAATTTGATTGCTTAGGAGACCTGCTTTACCATTTTGGGTTATTTAACAAGTTAAGCTCCACATGGGGGAATATTTACCGGCTCTGCGGTCTGACACCCCTTCAGAACACGTGTGATCTAAAAACAGTCCCTTACTTCCTGGATTTGTCAGTCGGAGCGTCTTTATGTGCTCTCTTCGCCGCTTTCAGCTCTTTTCTGGCTTCTTCAATTTGTTCCTTTTTCTTCTGGATCTGTAAAAACAGACAGAAGATGAGTAACATCACATGACCTCTGACCAATGATAGCAAACACACAGCAAAGCACTTTATGAAATAAAGCAGATCCAGAGCTATGTGGAACTGTTTCCTGTGTGTCTTTATTCTCAGATAATGGAGGAATGGAGGTGCATTAAGCGTTTGGTGACCCCTGCGACCCCTGTGTGCTGGTGCTGCATTAGCGCTGTGAGTCTGTCCTCTGGAGGTCACGCATCATCAGTGTGTTTATTTCTAACAGCCAGCTGTCAATCATGACCCTGACCCCGCCAGTCTGCCCCGATTTTAAACTGTTTTGTTCCTGTACACTTACAAGCCCACCTGAAATCCAATAACGGCGGACCGCTGAGACCGCTGAGACCGCTGAGGGCAATTCATGACCGTGAGAGAACAGAAACTCTTCAAATGACATCTCGACTAGCATCAGCATTTCTGCTATTTCTGCTCTGAAGGGCTTATGCCGCCATCACACAGAAGAAACATTAAAAAGACAACAGGCTTTAGTTTAACATCTTATGGTACCGGGACGAGAGGGGGCGCTGATCACAAAAACACTAATTTTTTTTGGTTTTATTTTTGTTAAAATAGAAAATGGCATATCAGAACTTACAGCAGACGACTCCGAATCACAGGAGCCCACACTCAACGCAATACAACACACACACACACACTCTCACTCACGGAGACACACACTCACACACACACA
>NC_068316.1:474508-482008 GCF_025860055.1 Xyrauchen texanus
AATGACTAAAGGTTTGCATAGCATGCAGACATGATTTTAGTCATGAGATTTCACAGAATGAGTTTCATTCTGTGTCATTTGAGTCATCATTGAGTCTGTGTCGTGTATTTGGCGCCATCTCCTGGTGGTCATATGTAACATTGTGCTTCATGTGGATTATCTAATGATCTATACATCTGATTATCTTGTGTGTGGACTCGATTGAAAGATAATCACAGACTCTAAATAATCATATGTGATAGTTTATGTTCTGTTTAATATGCGTGAAGTTATAAGTGAAAATGTGGCATATAAGCAACACCAACATAAATGTCAAAGACATATATTTAGCTGTTACTCGCTATATTTGTATCTGTGAGTAAAACAAATAGTCTGGTTGTATTTTACTCTTCTAGATCTTTCCAACAACATATGACACATGAATATTTGATTAGTTTGATGTTTTTACTGATTGTAATAATATAAACAGTGTAAATTTGTTTTATTTATAAATGATCAAAATGTAACACTTCTGATTTATCTGCAGATTTTTAAGCACTTGTTCAGTTTTGGTCATAATATTGTGTTGATCAAGACTGCAGTTATTAATATTGTGATATTTTTTAAGGCGAGTCTGAGCTTAAAGGGTTAAAACAAACACTTTCCTCTCATTAAAACTGAATTGAAACCTTTTACCAGATCTTCATTTATTGTTGGTACTTTTCAAATATCTTTTATGTTTAGACTGTTTTAGACTTCAGACCCAAACTATAAAAATACATGATTAAAACTCTCATCATCTAAACAAAGTGTGAATTTCAATATAAATGATTTCTATCAGTGTCAAGAATTACGACTGTCCCACAGTTAAAAAAGCACGTTGAGTATTTTTGTCTTTTAGAAATATTAAACATATTTACATATAATGTGAATTCACTTGAGAAGCCAAATGACACATTGAATCTTGTTTTCATATACATCGAACGCAATTTAGGATAATTTATGCTCACAAGCCAAAACTGTTCGTCAATGGGGTGAGAAAAAAAAATGACATTTTCTTACAAATAGTTCTTTGCGTAATTTTATGAGCTATTTAGTGCTCTGTGGGAACTGAACCAATGACCTTTGACCTATCGGTTCCAGTCACCTTATCAATGAAGTAGAGTGCGACTCCTCTCTGTCTGGTCTTCATCTCTCTGGACGTCCAGTCCCGGCGGTACTCCTTCCTGATGGAGTCCACGCTCATCTTCAACTGACGAGCCGTTTCGTACTTCTGCCAGTCCTTCTCCCCCTGAACACAAACACTCTGGTCAGTCTGGGACGTCCTGCAGGGAGATGTGCGTCTGATGTGGAGATCTGACCTTCAGTTTGGAGCTGGGGTTCAGCATGATGTATTTGGGTCGTCCCTGAATGTTCTCCAGCCAGGACACCAGCCATGTGACCGTGTTGTCATGTTGAACACGCTTCCACCGGTGACCTGCAGGAGCTTCGGGGATCTTCGAGTCTCTGCGGAGAGATTACGTCACTTGGGCTGCGAGGTCATATTTTCACTATGACTTCGCTGATGAAATTAAATCTAGCAACACTGATTTTAATGCACTTTATATCTGCACATTAAGTAATAATAATAATAATAATAATAATAATAATATTTCGTTTTATAAAGCAAGAATTCATAATAAATATTAAAATAATAAAATTAAATCTAGCAACAGTGATTTTAACGCACTTTTTATCTGCGCATTAAATAATAATATTTTTTTTTATAAAGCAAGAATTTATAATAATAAATTATTATTCAGTAATAATAATAATAATAATAATATAATAATGATATTAATATTTTTTGTTTATATACCAATAATACATAAATTTAATAATAAAATAAAATCTAGCAACACTGATTTTAATGCACATTATATCTGCACATTATGTAATAATAATAATAATAATAATAATAATAATAATAGTTTATAAAGCAAGAATTCATGATCAAATAATAAACTTTAAGGAGTGTGTCACTCTGCTGGGCACTTTTCATGTAATAAAATGTTTCAGTAAAAATATCCTTAATAAATAATATTGCTGTTTATTACTGGAGTAATCATTTCTATGTATTACTATTCTGAAATGAATAATCCTTCATATGTTAAACATCAAACTAGCTTTACAGTATGTTAAGAATGTCAGTGTAATGAATACTGACGGCTGTGAAATAAGGAGATATATTATCTCTGTCGCTCTCCGTTAAACTCACTTGCCGCAGTTGATGATGACGTCTTCGGGCTGGATGCGTTTCTTCAGTTTGCCCATCTTTGGGTGTTCTCCTCGCCCGCGGAACAGACCCGGCGGCTCTAGCTTGAAGTTTCCGATTTTCTCGCGATGTCCGTCCAGCAGACAGTAGCCGTACTCCTCCGTCAGACGACTGGCCTCCTCCTTCAGGACCTGAGTGAAACACATGATGCGCTAGCACAGAAGTCACAGATGACCTTTGACATGAACCGAAGGAACGCACCTGCTTCTCTTCTTTGCTCAGGTTCTTCCTCTCCTCCGACTTCTCCACAAAGTATTTGTGCATTTCACTGAAGTCACACTTGGAGAGCGTCTTGATCAACTTCCTCTCGTCTTTGGTCATTTCCTGAAGACACTTCCGTTATATTGTGTTTCTGCAGAAATGTCAAGACTGTTCTTCTCATTCTCACCTCCTTCCAATCAGTGAAGAAGTTGTTCTGAAACACGTCTTTACTGGTGTATTCGTGATCCAGCATCTTAGCGAAGAACGTTGCGATTTCCTCAGTAGCAGGACTCAGTTTCAACGGCTGTCCTGAAAACACACTCACAGTTGTTGGACCATCCTGCCAAATTTGGGTTCTTTATCACTTACAGTTTTTGCTGCCCACATACTTTAATAAACACAACAGGGTTCCACTGTGGACACATTTGTGTTATTTCAACAGCTTTGATCACAGTTACACAAATAGGATTTTTCTCAAGTTATAGCGCTGCAGAGCATCAGAAATTAACCCTTTCAGCTCTGAGGGTGTTTGTACAGATTTCCTGTTTCAGTCACATACCCAAAATTAAAGGCTTATAACTCGACAAAACCAAAACAAAGAGCATCAAGTGTTTGATATCAGTGTACTTTTTTTAATGATATAGATTTGATATATTCTGAGACTCTCAGCCTAAGAAACCGCTGGGAAAAAATTAATAAAAATTAAGCCAAAAATAACTTTTTCTGACTTGTCATTATATATCTCTGGGTATAAATAAGATAGCTATGAAAACTGCTTCTGTTTTGTTCCCAATCATGTCGACTGCATCCGAGAGAAAGTTTGTGTTGATACGACAAAGCAATCAAAAGTTACAACATTACAAATATAATTGATCATAGTGTCCAAAAACATCTCCAAACAAATAAAAGATAATAATTGTACATAAGAACTAATTACACATGCAAACACAACAATGACTAAAGGTTTGCATAGCATGCACACATGATTTTAGTCATGAGATTTCAGAGAATGAGTTTCATTCTGTGTCATTTGAGTCATCATTGAGTCTGTGTCGTGTATTTGGCGCCATCTCCTGGTGGTCATATGTAACATTGTGCTTCATGTGGATTATCTAATGATCTATACATCTGATTATCTTGTGTGTGGACTCGATTGAAAGATAATCACAGACTCTAAATAATCATATGGGATAGTTTATGTTCTGTTTAATATGCGTGAAGTTATAAGCAATTAAGCAACACCTGTTCACATGAAACATGTTTGATGTTGTTACTGATTGCAATAACATGTACAGTGCAATATTATAAATGATCAAAACGTAACACTTCTGATTTGCCTGTAAATTTTAAAGCACTTGTTCAGTTTTGGTCATAATATCTACATGCATTATAAAGTAGATCTTATAAACTTTCAAACGATACTGATTTTGTGTTGATCAAGACTGCAGTTATTAATATTTGATGATTATATTTTAAGGGCTCATTTAAGCTTAAAATGGTTAATGAAAGTTTGCATGTGACCATAGATGCTAGATGTAGCCACAAGAGTATATAAGAAATCATCTTCAAACCATTCAAAGAGTTCATCTTATTGTGCTGTGTGTAATGCGTTTCCGATTTGCACGTAATTTGGTGCACATCATCTTGAGACCCTCTTGACAACAAGTTATCAGAACAATTTAAATATTATAAATCGTTAGAAGATAAGTGAATCAAATTGATTATGTGCAATTTGATTCAGTGACGAATATCTATTACTCCACTGAAGACTCCACATGATGTACTTACCATCATAATAAAAAGTGATGTTATCTGGCAGCGGCTCATATTCTGGAGGGAAATATGGACCTTTATGTTCAAGACTCCTCCATTTCTGACTGTCTGATGATTTTCCTTCCTCCCACCTGTAGATGGAAGTCAAGTCAAAGTCTATTTATCAAATGCACAAAAACAACATCTGTACAGGTGTTTCTGCAGCTCAAGAGTGAGAAAACAGATCGAATCATGTTCAGCTGAGAAGTTGAATATTAGGCTGAAAACAGAAACGAGAGAACATGCAAAACAGCTGTGAATAACAGTGCAAAATTCCATATGAACATGGTCATTTCGGTGAGGTTCGGTGTGGTCCATCCTAAATCCAGGCAATGGCATATGAAGTATCCCATGTCTTATGGTTGGAGTTGGCATCAGTTCATCCCAGTCTCTGTACTGTGAAGAGTCTAAATATGGACTGAAATTCTTCATATATACTATTTCTCTGTAGAAATGAACATATTTGGGAGGACACTACCTTTTCTAGTATTTTTGACATAAACGGGAGATTTGAAATCGGTCTATAATTATCCAGTTCTCCAGGATCAAGTTGTGGCTTCTTAATAAGTGGTTTGATAACTGCCATTTTATAGTTTCTTGGGACATGTCCTGAGGATAGCGAGGAGTTAATGATATTAAGAAAGGTTCTGAGATTACAGGAGATACCTCTTTTAAGAGCTTAGTTGGTATTGGATCTAACAAACATGTTGTTGATTGATGTTTCGATAAGTTTTGTTCTTCATGACCTATAATAGCGAAGGATTGAAGTTGCACGTGAGGGAAATTATTAGGCACTGTTTTCTGAGGTGCTATGATAGATGATTGCATAATTCCAGAAATTCATGAAGTCATTACTCTTGTGCTGCGACGTAATATCTGGTTCTGTTGAGACTTTATTCCTAACCAATTTATCCACAGTACTGAATAAACATCTAGGATTGTTGTGGTTATGTTCTATGAGTTTACTAAAATATGCTGACCTGGCAGCTTTGACTGCGTGTTTGTAGCTACAGACACTATCCTTCCATGCACCCTGAAATACTTCTAATTTTGTATTTTTCCACATGCGCTCCATTTTCCGAGCTGCTCTCTTGAGAGCATGAGTGTGATCATTGTACCATGGTGCAAGGCTTATTTATTTAATCGAAGGGGGGGTGACACTATCAAGAGTGCTAGAGAAGACTGTTCTTCTGGGCTTTGGGGTTTATTGCGTGTATGAGATAGAGCTGGAAGATTATTAGTGAAGCTATCTTTAGTGGTCGAAAGAATGGTTCTACCTGAACGATAGCGTGGTGTAGATTGAGTAACATTATCTGATTGTAGCATACAAGAGACGAGGTAATGATCCGAGACGTCATCGCTCTGCTGCAGAATTTCTATATTATCAACATCAACTCCAGTTGACAGGTTTCCAATGGCAAGTTTCAGTCAAACAGAGCGCATCCTGTCTATGATCTGTAATTATTTCATTAACAACCAGTGCTTTGGTAGAAAGAGATCTGACCTTAATAAAACATTTTCTAAATGATTTAGTGAGGGTATTGTGTTTAGTAGTTCGGGGAACAGTCACAGTCTCTATGAGATATCAAGGTGATACAGTCCCTATGTGTTGTAGTTTATGTGACCTGTGTGATGTCTCAAGGCAGCTAGCAGACGTTCGGATTAACCAGTTTGTCTGCTTCCTGACCTGGGCCCCAGTTAGTCAAATACTATTATTATTAAGACTATGAGCCAAATTACATGAGAGGAGAGCGGCACCTTCCCTGGAGAGATGGAGTAAGTCTCTATTTAGCTGGTCCCAAAAACTCTTCCAATTGTCTATAAATCCTATTTTATTCTCCAGACACCACTCAGACATCCAGCCATTCTGTGACACTAATCTACTATAAACCTCGTCACCACGGTGAGCAGGGAGGGGACCAGAGCATATTACAGTGTCTGACATAATTTTTACAAATTCACACACCTCTTTAATATTATCTGTAGTGATCTCCGACTGTCGAAGCCAGACATCGGTAGTGCCAACATGAATAAAATCTACATTTAGAAAATCTGCAATTAGCATTAGCCAGCACTTTGATCTGATGTCAGACGCTCAAGCCCCCGAAATGCATTTAACAATGTCGGCTGTAGTCTCTATTTACACGTTCCTTACAGTAGAATCACCAATAACAAGGGCTCTTACAACATGATTCTCAGTGGGGGCATCATTAACCCTAACAGGAACGGGAGAGTGGTGTCGCTTTGCTGAGCGAGTATGCCACCGAGACATCACCCAAACGCCCTGCTGCAGGGGCTCTACAGCCGGAACTAAAGTGTGTGTGTTGCTCGCTGTACATCCAGCATCCGAAACAGTATCTATAACGGCTTCTCTTTCTCACTGACCCCCACTAGAGTTCGGATGAGTCTCTCTCATTAATCTTCTCCATCAGCGTGACTAATTCCTTACATTTATCACATGTGAATCCCTCACTGCTGACGGAAGAAGCTATAGTAAACATGTGGCATGTAATGCAGGAAGCAATAACATGAACGGATGCCATGACATACCGCAGTTGTTTGTTGTTCCGGAGCAGTGAGGGTTTGAGATTGATGTGAACCCCTCACGCAATTGTTTGTTGTTAAGGTTGTTATTGATTAGCAGTGCTTTGAGATCGATGCAATAATCAGTGTAACACAGAGGAGAAAACAGGTGCACGCAGTAAAATGCACACAGTTGAATCGCAATAAGAGAATATTGCGGGGGGAAACCTGATGCACACTAATAAATTATTAAAAGATTAAAAGCTGAAAACAGATATATAAGTGATGCTCAAAAGGCTAGCATGCTACAAACAAGGACTCTGGCTAGGCGCCAGCAGAAACAGATTTTTAATGTGCAGCTGCTTTGTATCTATACGTGTTGTGCTAAGTGCAATACAAATAAAATGACCTGACTTGAATCATTAAAGACTACCTGAAGGAAAGCAGTCAGAGGACATACCATTTCCACTTATCAGGCTCCTCGTTTTTCTTGACATCTTTCTTCACCTTTTCTTTCTTGTCCTCGTCCGTGTCTCTCTTGATCTTTTTCTTCTTCTCTGATTTGTCATGTTCAGAACTTTTTCTTTTCCTCACAGACTCTTGATGTTTATCTCGTGTGTCGTGTTTCTCTTCGCTCTTTTCATCTTTCACTTTCTTCTTTTTAATCTTGA
>NC_068316.1:487008-542008 GCF_025860055.1 Xyrauchen texanus
AACACTATACGCGTTTACTGATTAAACACTATACGCGTTTACTGTGATTAAACACTATACGCGTTTACTGATTAAACACTATACGCGTTTACTGTGATTAAACACTATACGCGTTTACTGTGATTAAACACTATACGCGTTTACTGTGATTAAACACTATACACGTTTACTGATTAAACACTATACACGTTTACTGTGATTAAACACTATACGCGTTTACGTGATTAAACACTATACACGTTTACTGTGATTAAACACTATACGCGTTTACTGTGATTAAACACTATACACGTTTACTGTGATTAAACACTATACCGTTTACTGTGATTAAACACTATACGCGTTTACTGATTAAACACTATACGCGTTTACTGATTAAACACTATACCGCGTTTACTGATTAAACACTATACGCGTTTACTGTGATTAAACACTATACCGTTTACTGTGATTAAACACTATACGCGTTTACTGATTAAACACTATACACGTTTACTGATTAAACACTATACACGTTTACTGATTAAACACTATACACGTTTACTGTGATTAAACACTATACACGTTTACTGTGATTAAACACTATACACGTTTACTGATTAAACACTATACACGTTTACTGATTAAACACTATACACGTTTACTGATTAAACACTATACACGTTTACTGTGATTAAACACTATACACGTTTACTGATTAAACACTATACACGTTTACTGATTAAACACTATACACGTTTACTGATTAAACACTATACACGTTTACTGTGATTAAACACTATACACGTTTACTGATTAAACACTATACACGTTTACTGATTAAACACTATACACGTTTACGTGATTAAACACTATACACGTTTACTGATTAAACACTATACACGTTTACTGTGATTAAACACTATACACGTTTACTGATTAAACACTATACACGTTTACTGATTAAACACTATACACGTTTACTGATTAAACACTATACACGTTTACTGATTAAACACTATACACGTTTACTGATTAAACACTATACACGTTTACTGATTAAACACTATACACGTTTACTGTGATTAAACACTATACACGTTTACTGATTAAACACTATACACGTTTACTGATTAAACACTATACACGTTTACTGATTAAACACTATACACGTTTACTGTGATTAAACACTATACACGTTTACTGATTAAACACTATACCCGTTTACTGTGATTAAACACTATACACGTTTACTGATTAAACACTATACACGTTTACTGATTAAACACTATACACGTTTACTGTGATTAAACACTAAACACGTTTACTGTGATTAAACACTATACACGTTTACTGATTAAACACTATACACGTTTACTGATTAAACACTATACACGTTTACCGTGATTAAACACTATACACGTTTACTGTGATTAAACACTATACACGTTTACTGTGATTAAACACTATACACGTTTACTGTGATTAAACACTATACACGTTTACTGATTAAACACTATACACGTTTACTGATTAAACACTATACACGTTTACTGATTAAACACTATACACGTTTACTGATTAAACACTATACACGTTTACCGTGATTAAACACTATACACGTTTACTGTGATTAAACACTATACACGTTTACTGTGATTAAACACTATACACGTTTACTGTGATTAAACACTATACACGTTTACTGTGATTAAACACTATACACGTTTACTGATTAAACACTATACACGTTTACTGATTAAACACTATACACGTTTACTGTGATTAAACACTATACACGTTTACTGTGATTAAACACTATACACGTTTACTGATTAAACACTATACACGTTTACTGTGATTAAACACTATACACGTTTACTGTGATTAAACACTATACACGTTTACTGATTAAACACTATACACGTTTACCGTGATTAAACACTATACACGTTTACCGTGATTAAACACTATACACGTTTACTGATTAAACACTATACACGTTTACTGTGATTAAACACTATACACGTTTACTGATTAAACACTATACACGTTTACTGTGATTAAACACTATACACGTTTACTGATTAAACACTATACACGTTTACTGTGATTAAACACTATACACGTTTACTGTGATTAAACACTATACACGTTTACTGATTAAACACTATACACGTTTACTGTGATTAAACACTATACACGTTTACTGTGATTAAACACTATACACGTTTACTGTGATTAAACACTATACACGTTTACTGATTAAACACTATACACGTTTACTGTGATTAAACACTATACACGTTTACTGATTAAACACTATACACGCTTACTGATTAAACACTATACACGCTTTACTGTGATTAAACACTATACACGCTTACTGTGATTAAACACTATACACGTTTACTGTGATTAAACACTATACACGCTTACTGATTAAACACTATACACGTTTACTGTGATTAAACACTATACACGCTTACTGTGATTAAACACTATACACGTTTACTGTGATTAAACACTATACACGTTTACTGATTAAACACTATACACGT
Organism: Xyrauchen texanus; assembly: GCF_025860055.1. Taxonomy (NCBI): domain Eukaryota; kingdom Metazoa; phylum Chordata; class Actinopteri; order Cypriniformes; family Catostomidae; genus Xyrauchen; species Xyrauchen texanus. Next base: position 489,549 of record NC_068316.1, read on the forward strand.
TTACTGTGATTAAACACTATACACGCTTACTGATTAAACACTATACACGCTTACTGTGATTAAACACTATACACGCTTACTGTGATTAAACACTATACACGCTTACTGTGATTAAACACTATACACGCTTACTGTGATTAAACACTATACACGCTTACTGTGATTAAACACTATACACGCTTACTGTGATTAAACACTATACACGCTTACTGTGATTAAACACTATACACGCTTACTGTGATTAAACACTATACACGCTTACTGTGATTAAACACTATACACGCTTTACTGTGATTAAACACTATACACGCTTACTGTGATTAAACACTATACACGCTTACTGTGATTAAACACTATACACGCTTTACTGTGATTAAACACTATACACGCTTACTGTGATTAAACACTATACACGCTTACTGATTAAACACTATACACGTTTACTGTGATTAAACACTATACACGCTTACTGTGATTAAACACTATACACGCTTACTGTGATTAAACACTATACACGCTTACTGATTAAACACTATACACGCTTACTGTGATTAAACACTATACACGCTTACTGTGATTAAACACTATACACGCTTACTGTGATTAAACACTATACACGCTTACTGTGATTAAACACTATACACGCTTACTGTGATTAAACACTATACACGCTTACTGTGATTAAACACTATACACGCTTACTGATTAAACACTATACACGCTTACTGATTAAACACTATACACGCTTACTGATTAAACACTATACACGTTTACTGATTAAACACTATACACGCTTACTGTGATTAAACACTATACACGCTTACTGATTAAACACTATACACGCTTACTGATTAAACACTATACACGCTTTACTGTGATTAAACACTATACACGCTTACTGATTAAACACTATACACGCTTACTGATTAAACACTATACACGCTTACTGATTAAACACTATACACGCTTACTGTGATTAAACACTATACACGCTTACTGATTAAACACTATACACGCTTACTGTGATTAAACACTATACACGCTTACTGATTAAACACTATACACGCTTACTGTGATTAAACACTATACACGCTTACTGATTAAACACTATACACGCTTACTTGATTAAACACTATACACGCGTTTACTGTGATTAAACACTATACACGCTTACTGATTAAACACTATACACGCTTACTGATTAAACACTATACACGCTTACTGATTAAACACTATACACGCGTTTACTGTGATTAAACACTATACACGCTTACTGATTAAACACTATACACGCTTACTGATTAAACACTATACACGCTTACTGATTAAACACTATACACGCGTTTACCGTGATTAAACACTATACACGCTTACTGATTAAACACTATACACGCTTACTGATTAAACACTATACACGCTTACTGATTAAACACTATACACGCTTACTGATTAAACACTATACACGCTTACTGATTAAACACTATACACGCTTACTGATTAAACACTATACACGCTTACTGTGATTAAACACTATACACGCTTACTGATTAAACACTATACACGTTTACGTGATTAAACACTATACACGCTTACCGTGATTAAACACTATACACGCTTACTGATTAAACACTATACACGCTTTACTGTGATTAAACACTATACACGCTTTACTGTGATTAAACACTATACACGCTTACTGATTAAACACTATACACGCTTACTGATTAAACACTATACACGCGTTTACTGTGATTAAACACTATACACGCTTACTGATTAAACACTATACACGCTTACTGATTAAACACTATACACGCTTACTGATTAAACACTATACACGCTTACTGATTAAACACTATACACGCTTACTGATTAAACACTATACACGCTTACTGTGATTAAACACTATACACGCTTACTGATTAAACACTATACACGCTTACTGATTAAACACTATACACGCTTACTGATTAAACACTATACACGCTTACTGATTAAACACTATACACGCTTACTGATTAAACACTATACACGCTTTACTGTGATTAAACACTATACACGCTTACTGATTAAACACTATACACGTTTACTGATTAAACACTATACACGTTTACTGTGATTAAACACTATACACGTTTACTGATTAAACACTATACACGTTTACTGTGATTAAACAATACATTAATTCTCACAAAAAAAGATGTCTTCACATGTATCAAACTGGTTTCGCTTAAGTTAATGGATATTTTGATATGTCAAAGAATTTCTAAATGTTATTATTTAAATAAATCATATTAATTTATAACATTTATAATTTATCTTGTTCACATGCTAAAAAATATAAATCTTTTACAAATATGAACAGTACAGAGTAATTCATTACTTCAGTATAGTTTTAAATGAAATCGATCATGTTATGAATGATTTATAAGCTTTAATTCCACCGGAAGATGAAAGCAGATTAAACCCCGTTGACTTCCATTGGAAGTGTCTCACTGGAACACACTTTTGTGCTTTTTTTTTAAAGAAAATGAGGGACGAGTCGAAATAATTTTTGTGGGTAATCAACATTATGACACAAATGCTGTCGATTGAGATTAATCTGTATTAAACCCGGAATATTCATTTAAACGATAACTAATGAAACACAAAAATCAGTGCAAGCAGATATTCAGCTATAATAACATTTATGCAAGCAATAAACTGATTCTCTTATTCTGATGAGGGGCAAACCGCAGTGTACGTGAGATGACTTAATCCCAGTTTAAAACATTTACTCGTTTATAACACAAAATAAGACCGATTTATTTCTTCAAGATGAACTAAAACCCGTTCTGTTCAAAGACAAATAAAAATGCAAAATGACTTAGTTCAACTTCTACCTGAGACGGATCTCCTCGGCTTCAGGGTAAATGTTACCTGTCTCAATCACACCTGAAAGTTTTTAAGTTCCTCGTGCAATCAACTGCGCAGAATCAGCCGCAGCGCCACCTGCAGGAGTAAAACCAGAGCTGATGACGCGCCACTTCTATTAGAACACCCAACGGATGTAGACAGGAAGTTCCGCCTTACAGGTAAAACAGCCAATCACCTTGTAGATACAGACATCACCTGTCAATCAACTCGAGAACGCGCATGCGCATTATTATAAATTATTTTTTAGCGTAATCTGAGGTAACTAAGCGCCATTTATGATACCAGTATTGTCAGATTTTACTGCGGATTTGAAATATGTTCTTTGATCGTAATCTTGACCAACCGTGTTGGAGATTTCGGTCTTTCCCAATTTAAGTAGAGAAGCGCTGGACTGTCATGAGTGGAAATATCCTCCCGAGAGCGTCGCAAACATGACCGACAGTGGACCGACTTGATATAAACACTTTATAAAACTCACCTGCACATGAACATCCATCAGAGCCTCAACCTGCAAACTTTCAATATTTAAAAAAAAAAAGATCCACTCATTAATTAAACTTGAATCCGCAGTGAACACAATTTAACAAATGTTTTCAAGAATATTAAAAAAAATGTGTTATTAACAAATATGGGGGATCAACCAATGCAATGACAAAATATTCAGGATTGGAGGAACTAAACGTCATTATCTGAGAATTATGTTTTGAAATAACCATATTTGCCGACCACTAACATGAATATTGGGGGAAACATGCGTCCTTAAAAGGTGTTGCAAGTGATTTCAGCCGTTTTATGTCCACCAGACTGAGCCGTCGAATTAGCCACGCCCCTCTATCCAAAACCCCGCCCACTAAAGATACCAAATGAGCTTTATTGAGACCGACATCGTGAAGAAACGGTTGTAAAACAACAGCAGCTAAACAGCGCCCTCAACTGGCCACTGTTATGAACAACAAGGCATAAAAATGGCATTAAGCCTCAATAATTCACTGCAGCTACAATACTGTGAGAACGTGTAGAATGATTGACAGTTGGAAAGTGTCATTGTCCACGGACACATTTTTGTTTTCTGTTTACAGAGTCTCGAGCTGTCGGTGAGATAACTCACGACACTTATTTTGTTAATACCTTTCAGCGAGCAGGACATTTATTCGCTTACGGTACTGTATGTGGAGTTCTTTGTGGAAAACAGATACACATGTTCAAGAACAGTAACCAGAAAACACTACAAACATATCAGTGATTCACCAGTCATTTATTACAGCAAAAATATCTCAACATGTACATTATTTCCACCCTTTAGCAAGAAACTGATGGAATGATTGACCAAAGTCTTGTTCATTCAAATATGTTCTTTTGTCAGAATTACAAATCTCCCACGTATCCGGTTTATTTCATGAAACCGGCGCTGTCCAACTGCAACATGTTTGTGTTTCATCGTCCTGCCATAAACACTCAAATTCACTTGGTATGAACTGTTCAATAGGACAAAAATGCACCATTTACGTATAAAAGAAAGCAAAAAATGAATCAGTGTAAATCAATTTGTCTAAAATTAAAATCAATATCAAGACCTGCGGTTCAAAAAGTTCAGAAAAATGACTCCAATGAGGCCCACCAAAATGATAAGAAGACTACACCATTTTAGCCAAATGAAATGTCTACAGACGGACCGTTGCGCACGTTAGGAGCACGCTATAGACTCCAGCTGTTGCTCGGCTTCGGCGCCATGGCTGCGCCTGGAGCTGTTCGGTTTCGCTCTGCAGCCGCTGCCGTCAACTGTTTGCGTTCACTGTGCATGTTGTTCTCGTGCCTCTTCAGGTCGGAAGCTTTGGCGAAGGCCTTCGCATACCGAGCCGCACACAAACGGCTTCTCTCCTCGGTGGCGTCGCTCGTGGTCCTTCAGGTGCGACTTGTGCTTGAACGCTTTGTCGCACATCTGACAGCTGAACGGCCGCTCGTTGCTGTGCACTCGCTCGTGCTTCTTCAAGTCGGGAGCGGATGAACGACTTCCCGCAGGAGTCGCAGCTGTAGGGCTTGAAGCCTGTGTGAATTTTCAGATGTTCCTTCAAATGGGCCTGCGTGGTGAACGCTTTGGTGCAGATCTCGCAAACGAAGGGTCGGTCGGCCGAGTGCAGTTTCTCGTGTTTCCTCAGGCGGCTTTCGTCGACGAAAGTCTTGCCGCACACCTGGCAGGCGAGCTGATCCCTGTGGCCGTAGAGCAGATACTCAAACTTCATGTCGCCGGTGGCTGTCGTCCATCCGGGGGGCTGTTCGTCCTTCACGTCGCCCATGCTGTCCGCGAACGACAGCGTCTGCGTGTGAGCCGCCAGTTCTTTGGGTTCTGTGACCATGGCTTCCACATCCTGGTCGTAGCAGCTCACCTTATTTACCTCTTCTTGCGCCAACTCTTTCAGGATGGCCTCCTGCACTCTCAGGGCGTTGTTGGGCGATTTGTCCAGGTGATTGCTTTGAGCTTCCTCCACAATATCATCAGAAGGAGCATCATCTTGGTCCCCGAGCACCTGAACGTCGTTGTCTTGAGATAAAGGAGGATCATCCATCGGAAGCCCCATTTTCACCATGTCGTACGGAAACTTGCTGGCGTTCCTGAGGTCGTTTTTCTCGTCGGAGGACATGTCTCGCTTCTGAGAGCAGAGCTTATCCAGAAACCGGATTCCCAATATCTGTCCCGAAGACATCATTAGATTCACATCTTTCTTCTTCACAGAAATCTTGGCGGTGTACATGTAATTGAGCACTTCTTCAAAGATGTCCGAGCGGATGAAGTCGATCTCTATGACGGAGGAGCTATCCACCTCGTGTTTCTTGAAAAGCTTCTTGAAGTAGTTGCTGCATGCCGCTAACACACAGCGATGCGCCCTGAATTTCACGTCCTCAACGACGACCGCGATGTCGCAGTGATCGCCCTCCAATCTTTGCTCGTTCAGTAGCTTCAGAAAGATGGTTTTGTGCTCATCGTCCACATACTTCACAGTTTCTGACATACTGGAGGGAACAAGAGAAAGAATGAGAATTAATTAATCTGAAATGTTATTCTAGTAGAATAATACATTACTAGAGGTAGACCGATATATCGTTTTTACCGATAAATCAACAAGTGTTCTAAATTGAATTGAGAGCATGCTGGAATTTTGTTTATTTTTTACATTTTGTTGCCTCTGTTTGTGCCCGTTGTAGTATGAAAAGACTAAGATTTTTTTTTTTACATTCTATAAATCGAATTTATAAACTAACAACCGATTAATCGGTTATCGGCCTATTCAAGCACTTTGGTAAGGGGTCTACACTTATATAGTGCTTTTTTTTAACCTTAGAGGTTACCAAAGTGCTTTACACTGTGTCCCATTCACTCACACATTCACACACCAATGGCGGCAGAGCTGCATGTAAGGTGCTAGTCTGCCATTGGCAGTAACTTGGGGTTCAGTGTCTTGCCCAAGGACACTTCGGCATGTGGAGTCATGTGGGCCGGGAATCAAACCACCAACCCTGAGATTGGTAGCCGATCCGCTGTACCACCTGAACCACAGCCACCCCTTTAGTTATCGGTGTATGCAAAATCCACAGTCGGTCGACCTGTAAACATTGCTACATAAACTGATGTTTAATTAGCAATATGGCAGTAACATGGTACAGTGTAAGTACTAAATGTTAATAACATAGTACTGAATTATTACCATATTCATATATAGTAGGACTGCACATTTAATAGAAAAATAATCAGTTCGCCACAATTGACTAATCGTGAAAAGTGTCAATTAAAGTCTACTACCATTGCGTCAGAATTACAGGTCGACCGATATATCGGGTTTGCCGATTAATCGGCACAGATAACAGATTTTTCAGATCGGTTATCTGCAAAAAGCCACACTGATAGTTTTTCCCCGTTGCGTTCGGTGCTGAAGTGGCTGGGAAAGGTTCGCTGTCATTATAGAGTATGAGAGCGACCTCTAGTGGCGAAATAAAAACACTGATGCTACTTCACTGACATGTGAGACTACACTCGGCATGGTGCGGTACACTTCAGATGCAGATTAAACCAACAACAATGAAAAGGTGTGTATACAGTACACTACAGTACACATCAGATCGGTATAAGGTAAATAATTTGTTCACTGCATTAGTAGAGAACAGCAGTATGTTTGCCGACAAGATGCTAACATTAAAGCTAACCTCAAGCGGTTAGAACGATGTGACAAAAATACACGCAAGTCCTACCCAAATGTTTAAATGTCACGATTGTTTCCACCTATTAGCATTAGTTTATATCCAGCTGGTCGCATTTAAGCATTCGTTAGCCAGCTAACCATATTAAAATCAAGTGACGTGAGAAAGAAAATGTATATCTTCATGCAGCTGAGAGAAATTAATAAACAAATCAGAAACGCATCTGATTTCAATTTAATGTTTTTATCCTCACTGTAATACGATGACTTCAGATCGATCAGATACTTGCGCTAATAAAGACAAGACACAGATCATCCAATACAGTTTAACAGACAGCAGGAGTCTCGATGCTTTAAAGCTCTTTTTAATTAGACACATCATCTTAAAACAGCACTCGTGCACGAGACCCTGAATATACAAAACAAAGGGAAACAAAGATGTTCGTCTAGTGCATGTTTACATAGAAAAACAAATGGATGGTTGCAAAAGAGTTCTGTGTGAACAGCCCCTTACTGTTGGTGGAGGACTTTAGCCGTTGCGTCTCGCTCTCTTATAAGCGTTTCTCAGATTATGAGTTGTTTTAATGCTTTGTCAGGAACGATGTTCAACCTGGAAATGTGTGTCTCGAGATCCTTGCGTCTGATTGAACGTCCCCTGACCTGTGCTCATAGTCTGATTGAACGTCCCCTGATCTATGTTCATAGTCTGAGCCGCTGCACCCCTGAGTTCAGCCGGATACCTCTGATATCTGTGAATATTATTACTCTACATGCAACTGTACTGAATAAAACAATGTGATATTTCGCAGTTATTATGAAGCTTGAGTCTGGAGAATCAGTGCAAGTGTAACACCATGTGAACTGTCTATTGAAGCATTTCCCCCCTCATTTTACTTTTGACATTTGAGAATATGGGCCGACTAAAACGTATTATTTTATGCACATTAGTCAAAAATGAAATGGTCTTTTTAACTGGCAGGACAGGAATGTTCTTTGCAATAATATAACGTTGCTGAATGGTTTATGTGTTTATTGCGCCCTCTTGTGGACTAAAGAAACAACGTCAATTTAAAAAATCAGCTGACTTTAAAATTGTAATATTAGTTTTAAAATTGACAATATATTTTCATGGTTCAGTGAGTACTGTTTATTTTCGTAGTAAAGTTCAGCACTATTTTACTTTGAGTGTTATTTTTTCATTCCGTATCAATATTAAAAACTATCAGATGATTAATCAGTTATCGGCAGGTACCGCACAACTTATTTATTGGTATCTGTAAAATCGGTCGACCTCTAATCAGAATTGACTATTTGCAATGTGAACATTAACCAATCGCCCATTTCTGTGTGTAATTTATTGATAATTTGAACAGTTTTGTTTTACATGCAAGTTGACCATTTAGGCATGTCTTGATTTAATGATTTAATGTTTTGGATGGTGTCGCCTACATAAACAATACGGCTTGGATGTAAATACTATTTACCAAATGGAAAAATCATTAATTATCTCATAATCGTACAGCTGTAATATATAGACTGATTAATGACAGATTTGATATTATTTGCATGGGCCAATAAGCCCTACAGACCTTTGGACTTCACCTGTTCAGTTTACAAAAGAGTAAATATTGAGTAAAATAATTGTGTAAATAAATAAGTAATGCACAAAATTCCATGAATTCATTTTTGGGAATTTATTCATCTATATGTATATATAATTATGCGCTTACATGATGCCCCAAAACACCTAAAATAATAATAATACTGTGGCATAATAAAGCATAGGCAAGTATGCAAAAGCATAATTTGATTGTGTAGAACATTTAGAAATGTATTTTACAAAACGTTGACAGTTTTATGATTATAATAATTGTGTGGAGTAAAAACTAATTGATTCATAAAGATCTATGAATCCCTGATGAAATAATGTAAATACATGATACAAAAAAAGAATAAATTATGTTTATGTTAGTTAATGTTTAATGTTGGTTAATGAAGATTATTAACACTTTAAAGGACACGTGATGTTTCGATACGGGCCACAAACGACATAACAATTTAATTTACACTCTTCTAAACCGGCGAGGTGATTTCTAGCACGTTAAACGGTCGGTTTACTCTGTAAATATCCAGTTCGGTCAATATAATGACATATAATCGGTTATTTTGTCATTTCTGCTCTAGTTTGGTTCTGTTGAAGCTAATCTTAGCATTAGCACACACATCATCTCCGGTGCATTTAATCGGCATTTAATCGACATTTAATCAAGCAACACGACGATTTCTCCTCTACACGAGCCCCGATGAACGGAGAGCACCGAGAACTGAGGAATGTGATCGGTAACCGGGCGCGCTGAGGGCGGATTCAGTGGCGCGAGCTGCGCGGAACATGATGAACACTCCCGCGGGCGCGCGCAGCCATCCCGCGCAAAAACATTACGCAATATTCCAGCAGCTGCTTCAATCCGCAGCCAAAATCCGTTTCTTACCTTTATTGTGCTGTTTTGATCCACTGGTAGAGTGTGTGTTAAATGTCACCAGTACCAGTGCAGAATTTAATACTTTGTTGTTGTGTGCGAGGCCGAGGACGAGCACTGGCGGAAGGACGCGCTGCGCCAGCACGGAACTGCAGTGACCGAAGCGCGTACACGGCACAGCTACGCAAACAGCGCATTCACACAGAGGGTCACGGGCACGGCTACGCAAACAGCGCATTCACACAGAGGAACACGGGCACAGCTACGCAAACAGCGCATTAACACAGAGGAACACGGGCACGGCTACGCAAACAGCGCATTCACACAGAGGAACACGGGCACAGCTACGCAAACAGCGCATTCACACAGAGGGTCACGGGCACGGCTACGCAAACAGCGCATTCACACAGAGGAACACGGGCACAGCTACGCAAACAGCGCATTAACACAGAGGAACACGGGCACGGCTACGCAAAAAGCGCATTAACACAGAGGAACACGGGCACGGCTACGCAAAAAGCGCATTCACACAGAGGAACACGGGCACAGCTACGCAAACAGCGCATTCACACAGAGGAACACGGGCACAGCTACGCAAACAGCGCATTCACACAGAGGAACACGGGCACGGCTACGCAAACAGCGCATTAACACAGAGGAACACGGGCACGGCTACGCAAACAGCGCATTCACACAGAGGAACACGGGCACGGCTACGCAAAAAGCGCATTCACACAGAGGAACACGGGCACGGCTACGCAAACAGCGCATTAACACAGAGGAACACGGGCACGGCTACGCAAACAGCGCATTCACACAGAGGAACACGGGCACGGCTACGCAAACAGCGCATTCACACAGAGGAACACGGGCACGGCTACGCAAAAAGCGCATTCACACAGAGGGAGATGCGCTGGCACAGTTACGCAAATGACGGAGCGCAAACACGAGGTGCGGGCGCGAAAAACACTGACGCGCGGGAAGAGCGAGTGCATACCGAGAGTAATTTCACAGAGAAATGATAATAATTGGGCTTTAGTTTAATAGATCAACATATTCATGTAACTGTCTGTCTGCGCGTAATTAAATGGCTCAAATATATGAGTTATGCATTACTACTCAAAACATCCTAATAAAATTAAACAAATGAATCGATATTCTCAAAATCTGACCATTGCTTATTCAATTTCAATGTTAAAACAAACTGGGCGTTAAAAATGTATGAAAATAAAATGAATAATTAAAAAAATAATAATAGTTTGGCCCATTCCCAGCCAATACAGAACGTTCCCCTAAACGTTAGAAGTTGGTTCCCGTTTGGGTCTTTTTTGGGAACCAGTTCCTTGGAATGTTCTCTTTGGGTTCTAACGTACCAGAAATTGTTAGGTGGGGTTGAAATACTGTGTTGGTAGTGTAATGGTAAATTGGTGGTATCAGATGTAATGCCAAGGTACCTCATGTGCCATAGTAATATACATGGTACTCTAGGGCAGGGGGGTAAACTGGGGTCCGCAAGGGGTCATTGGGGAAATAAACGTTCTCTCAGAATATTTGAGAGAAAATGTAATTATTTTACAAGATGTAAAACGGCAAAAAACAAAACCAAATGCTTCCATGTAACGTATATATGTTCATAATAGACACATAGAAGTATTGCACTTCATCACTGTTGCTCTAAACTCATTCACTGCTTGAATTACAACATTTAATTACTGCAAAAACACTATTTATAATATTAATGTATAAGTTTAATATAAATATAAAACAAATACTTAAATGTTTCTAATACTCTAATATTGGGTAGAAAAACAACAACAATGACAACAATATTCTCCACATGACATTAATACAACAACATCTTAATATCACTATTTTTCCTCAGAGTATAAATGAGCCTGTGTATGTAAAAATACCCCTCTATATTTTAGAAAGAGGGTCTCTCATAAGGGAAACATTTGGGGCTCCTGCTCTAAGATTTACATACAGGAGTGTTTCTACAAGACAAGGATCCATTAGAATGAATTAGGCTGAATACAGTCAACAAATACAATGATAGTACTGCCACAATATTGAGTGTGTGTGTGTGTGTGTGTGAGTGTGTGTGTGTGTGTGTGTGAGTGTGTGACTGTGTGTGTGTGTGTTACTCCAGTCGTGTCCAGATGAAGTTGGCTGCGTTTCATTTGTTTATGCTGCTGTTCTTGTTGTCAGTATACCGGAAGCATCCATGGATGGATGGATTAATTAAAAATGTCTGCTGAATGTAATGAATAGAGGCCTCAAAAACATGCCCCACAAATTATTTTTATCTCTCTAAATGTTTTTTGTTTTTGCTCTGATTGTTTTTTTCTTTTTCTTAAGAGGCAACAATTTCCTTTTTCTTGCTAGCTAACTATTAGCATGTAGTACCGACCTCGGCCAGCAGGTGCCGCTATCAGTCAGCATGAACTCTTCTGCTGACAAGGTGACAGAACCTCTGTCGTACTTCCTCTGTTGATTTATAAATGTATATTTATTGTGTAATAGAATTTCAAGAATGTTTTGTGAATCTTAATAATGAAAAAAACATATATTGTTAGAGAGTCTGACACACTGAACGTTTAATACTTAATAACTGTCAATCATTTTGTTGTACTTTTACAATGACAAAAAAGAGCTTGACTTGTTATCTGATCACTATGAGTAATAGTAATAATGATGCTTGATTTCTATCTGTGAGCATCATCATTGTAGTTATCTGCAGCTTCATACCAGCAGATGGCGCTGTGCTCATTCAGAACTGCACCTCAATGTTTTATAAAACACACACAGATCTTCATAAAGTTAAAGCAGCTGTGGATGTGAATGCTTAGTACATAATATAAATATGATGCACTAGTTAAACAAGCCAAAACTATCAGCATCCGCACTTAACCATTGTCCTCGCAGTTGCAGGTGCATTATGGACGTGTTGAACAGCCCAAGCGACCATGTTTGAACAGCAGCACCAAACCGCAGTGCCTCAGTTAAGCAGCCAATCAGCTTGCAGCCAGCCAAGACAAACAGAGCTATGATTGGCTCGTCTTACCAGCATCACTCCTCGCCCTCCACCGGTGGGATCTCCGTCTCTTTATGGACCTTATTGTATTTTAGCTTCGCTATATGCAATGCATAATTTAAATGAATTTAAACTGACTGAATAATGTTCAGAAGACTCTAGACGGTCATTTAAGGGTTAAACTTCTGCCGCACTGAGTCATGTGACACAACAACATGATGTTGATTTCCGTGAAGCGCTTCTACGGCGCAGCACCAACAAAAGTGCCTCTGGTAAGAAATCTCTTTATGTTTTTATATTGAATCCTGTTTGGTTGTAAAGTCGAGAGTCTCTAGTTTCATTTGATACGCCGCTTTAAAACATCTGTTCATGTTTCACGCCTCAGTGAGCTGATAAACATGATGTCCACATACGAGGACTTTGGGACAATATTCCCTCAAAAGATGAATAAATGGGTTCATGTAAAAACTGATAAATGTGTCTTTCAGAGGCTTTATATGAAGATAGGATGAAAATAAGCTGCATTTCAAACTGTTCTGAGACCAGTGCAGACAGACAGCACACTGGAGGTTAAGTCATGCACTAAATAGGGAGCAAGGGAGCATCCTATAGCTCTCCTATAACTGTTCTGAGACCAGTGCAGACAGACAGCACACTGGACGTTAAGTCATGCACTAAATAGGGAGCAAGGGAGCATCCTATAGCTCTCCTATAACTGTTCTGAGACCAGTGCAGACAGACAGCACACTGGAGGTTAAGTCATGCACTAAATAGGGAGCAAGGGAGCATCCTATGGCTCTCTATAACTGTTCTGAGACCAGTGCAGACAGACAGCACACTGGAGGTTAAGTCATGCACTAAATAAGGAGCAAGGGAGCATCCTATAGCTCTCTATAACTGTTCTGAGACCAGTGCAGACAGACAGCACACTGGAGGTTAAGTCATGCACTAAATAGGGAGCAAGGGAGCATCCTATAGCTCTCTATAACTGTTCTGAGTCCAGTGCAGACAGACAGACAGCACACTGGAGGTTAAGTCATGCACTAAATAGGGAGCAAGGGAGCATCCTATAGCTCTCCTATAACTGTTCTGAGACCAGTGCAGACAGACAGCACACTGGAGGTTAAGTCATTCACTAAACAGGGAGCAAGGGAGTATCCTATAGCTCTCTATAACTGTTCTGAGACCAGTGCAGACAGACAGCACACTGGAGGTTAAGTCATTCACTAAACAGGGAGCAAGGGAGTATCCTATAGCTCTCTATAACTGTTCTGAGACCAGTGCAGACAGACAGCACACTGGAGGTTAAGTCATGCACTAAATAGGGAGCAAGGGAGCATCCTATAGCTCTCTATAACTGTTCTGAGACCAGTGCAGACAGACAGCACACTGGAGGTTAAGTCATGCACTAAACAGGGAGCAAGGGAGTATCCTATAGCTCTCTATAACTGTTCTGAGACCAGTGCAGACAGACAGCACACTGGAGGTTAATTCATGCACTAAATAGGGAGCAAGGGAGCATCCTATAGCTCTCCTATAACTGTTCTGAGACCAGTGCAGACAGACAGCACACTGGAGGTTAAGTCATGCACTAAATAGGGAGCAAGGGAGCATCCTATGGCTCTCTATAACTGTTCTGAGACCAGTGCAGACAGACAGCACACTGGAGGTTAAGTCATGCACTAAATAGGGAGCAAGGGAGCATCCTATAGCTCTCTATAACTGTTCTGAGACCAGTGCAGACAGACAGCACACTGGAGGTTAAGTAATGCACTAAATAGGGAGCAAGGGAGTATCCTATAGCTCTCTATAACTGTTCTGAGTCCAGTGCAGACAGACAGCACACTGGAGGTTAAGTCATGCACTAAATAGGGAGCAAGGGAGTATCCTATAGCTCTCTATAACTGTTCTGAGTCCAGTGCAGACAGACAGCACACTGGAGGTTAAGTCATGCACTAATGGGGTTACCTCTAAACGGGCGGTGAGTCCTACCTCCCGCTGTGACCCTCGGTCACGCCCCTCTGCTCAACCGCCCTGAGGGGGGAGGACGAGGCGATGTGCGACTGGCCACCTGATCGTCATCATCATCAGTGGACAGAGAGAAACTCTCGCCTCCAGACTCGCCGTCACTGGATGAAACGGCACCTGTGGGGGGGTCGCGTTCGAGGGCGAGAGGGGCACGTTCACGCTGCTGGAGTCACTGGCATCATCATCAGAATCTGATTTGGACTCATCGAGGATCTCAGCGGATCTACACAACCAGATCATAATGATAATACCCATCGGGATCCAAGGGGACCTCTGGAGATTCGGGTGGCTCTATAAGAGGCTGCTCCAGGGGATTATCTGCACGCCGCGCTTCCTCTTCATCTGATTGGCCTTTTCCTACATGACAGGTGGATGAAAACATCAGTTGAAAATGAAGTCATTACTGCATCAGTGATTGTTAACAATAAGGCCGAGTATTAAGAAATTAAATAGGTTGAATTGGGATTTCGTGTTGCCTTTAACATCAAATTAATGACAAGAATGTTCTTCTGCATTTGTCCTGTTTGGGTTGCTAAGTCAGTACACTCATTGACCAATGCTAAAGCTCGGACCCGCGGTCTGTGTCCTCGTGTAAAACCAGTTGGATACCATTTTCAGTCTAGCAACTTTTCAAAAGGTCTCTGGAGTCTATTCATTATCTGATGGATCTCCTGTGACCTCATGCAAGCCGAGTCTTTACACATCTTTCATTGTTAATATCCAGAGCGAAGATGAGACAACATCTGAAATGACAAGACCTCTGACAGAGACGAAAGCAGAACAAGGACAGGTGGAGGAATCAAGATGCTTAAACACACAGAACACGGAGTCATAACTGTTCTGAGAGGACACAATCATCTAAGGTGGAGGACAAACCAGACAGCAGGATAAAGTATCCATAAAGTCACTGTAATGCACAATCAATACTGAGTACATGAAGAGGATTTTGAACATTAACAGTGGATCTAATGTCCTTCAGTGCTGCACCTTATGGAAGGTAAAAGAGTCTGAGCAGGTGGAGAGGACGATGCCCACACACACACACTCACACACACACACACACACACACACACTAGTGAAAATGCAATTACATTTACATTTATTCATTTGGCAGATGCTTTTATCCAAAGCGACTTACAGAAGAGGAGAACATCAGCGAATCATCTCAAGGAGACATTTGTACAAAAGTGCCGTATTACAAAGTTTCACTAGCATCAGAATGGCATTCAAAACATCTACAAGTGCAATTGATTTATTTATTTTTGTTATTGACTGGTTAAGTGCTCTAAGAAAAGATGCATTTTGAGTAGTTACTTGAAGATAGAGAGTGAGTTAGCTTCACGGATTGAGTTGGGAAGGTCATTCCACCATCGTGGTATGATGAAACTGAAAGTCCGGGAAAGTGTTTTGGTGCCTCTGTGTTTTGGTACAACAAGGCGACGTTCCTTAGCCGACCACAGGCTTCTGGCGGGAACGTAACTCTGCAGGAATGATTCTAGGTATGCTGGAGCAGATCCAGTGACAGTTCTGTGTGCAGCATCAGGGCCTTGAATTTAATACGTGCATCAACCGGCAGCCAGTGGAGAGAGACAAAAAGTGGTGTAACATGTGCTCTCTTAGGTTCATTAAAGACCAGAAGTGCTGCTGCATTCTGGATCATTTGGAGAGGTCTAATAGCACATGCAGGAAGGCCTGCAATGAGAGCGTTACAGTAGTCCAGTCTAGTTATGACAAGGGACTGAACGAGCAGTTGTGTGGCATGTACAGAGAGGAAGGATCTTATCTTCCTGATATTGTCGAGTGTAAATCTACATGATCTTGCAGTCTTTGAAATGTGGTCAGTGAAATTTAGCTCATCATCAATGGTTACCCCTAGATTTCTGACCGTTTTGGAAGGTGAAACTGTAGTTGGACCCAGCTGCACGGTGATGTTGTGTTCAACAGCAGGGTTGGCTGGAAAGACAAGGAGTTCTGTCTTGGCAGGGTTGAGTTGAATGTGGTGTTCCTTCATCCAGGCCGAGATGTCTGCCAGACAGGCAGCGATTCGAGTGGTCACTGTGGTGTCGTTGGGCTGGAAAGACAAGTAGAGTTGCGTGTCATCAGCGTAGCAGTGGTAAGAGAAACCATGTGACTGGATGATGGGTCCCAGTGATGTTGTGTATATGGAGAAGAAAAGTGGCCCAAGCACTGATCCCTGAGGTACCCCAGTAAGTAACTGGTGTGGCTTGGATACTTCCCCTCTCCATGCTACCTCAAAGGACCTTTCTGAGAGATAAGAGTTGAATCAGTCAAGCACAATTCCAGTGATACCCAGTTTAGAGAGGGTGGAGAGTAGGATCTGATGGTTGACTGTGTCAAAGGCAGCAGAAAGGTCCAGCAGAATCAGAACGGACGATCTCGATTCAGATTTCGCCTGTCTCAGCGACTCGATGACAGACAGCAGGGCAGTCTCAGTGGAGTGTCCACTTCTGAAGCCTGACTGATTGTCATCCAGCAGCTTGTTCTGTGAGAGAGAGGCGGAGATCTGATTGAAAACTGCCCTTTCAAGTGTTTTTGCCATGAATGGGATGAGAGAGACTGGTCTGTAGTCTTCTATCTTTGTGGGGTTAAGTGCAGGTTTTTTTGAGCCTGCTTCAATGTAGTGGGAAAGTGCCTGTAAGTAGAGATGTGTTAATTATGTGTGTAAGTGCAGGTGGGATGGACGGAGAGATGGCCTGGAGAAGGTGGGACAGAATGGGGTCAAGGGAACAGGTGGTGGGGTGGTTGGAGAGGAGGAGACCTCAGTGTCAGGAGGAGAGAACATAGAGACAGAAGAGCTGCATACTGGCGACTGTTTGATGGGGTGTGGTGTTGAGACTGTATTGCTGATGATTGTAACCTTATTAGTAAAAAAATGTGGCCAATTATATTGTTACTATTCACTGTTGTCTTACCCGTGTGATCTGTTCATATCCTGCATGTGATGACGAGTCAGATGATGATTGATGAAAGAACTGGGTTAGTTTAAATGAGTTTAGTGTAACACCAGCTACACAAATCACTACAACATCTCATCATGTTTCATTGTCATGTTTACACCCGCTTCTGCCAGCATTTAGTAAAAATGGGTTTTAATTATGGAAGAACTGCAGCACTGTGAGTCACTCAACCTGAAACCTGTTTAAACCAACAAATAACCCAAAGTCTGTACATGTATTCATCAGAATCTCACTACAGCAAACAGACAGTACTTCATTTCAACACGTTTGGAAAGTGTTTCCTTGCTCAAACATCAGTAGTAGGTAAAAGGCGCACCTTTATCATCGAGCACTGAACGACCTCTTCGCTTCACTGAGAATTGTATTCGCTGTTATGAAGCAATACTGATATTAAATGCTTCCAGGAGACACAGAATAAGAGCTCATATAATGAGGGCTTAAATGGCTATTCCCATTCACTGACAGATCATTCCCGTGATCGCAACTCTTCTGCTGGATTGTGAGGAGACACTTTAATCTGTGGGTGGAGCTACATCTGAAGAATTGTGTGGCTGGTCGAGCTCTTGCACATCTATACCATCAAACGAGCACATGACCATCAATCTTTACATATGCTCATGACACTTCATCGTTCATGTGAACAAGCCGTTTCACTCACTTTAATGCGCATTTTAACTAATGCAGAACTCTAGAGAATCCACCTCCTAATTCTGAGAGTTTATTCACATAACAAACATTCAGAACTTCTTATGAGCCATTTCAAAACACGCATAAAATAGTTGGATGGAAACGGAGCTAGCTGGCGCGCACACACACACACACACACACACACTAACACACACACACACACTCACACACACAGACACACACACACTCACACACACACACACACACACACACACACACACACACACACACACACACACACACACACACATGTTGTGTTTCCATGTTTTATGGGGACTTTCCATAGACATAATGGTTTTTATACTGTACAAACTTTATATTCTATCCCCTAAACCTAAACCCTACCCCTAAACCTAACCCTCACAGAAAACTTTCTGCATTTTTACATTTTCAAAAAACATAATTTAGTATGATTTATAAGCTGTTTTCCTCATGGGGACCGACAAAATGTCCCCACAAGGTCAAAAATTTCGGGTTTTACTATCCTTATGGGGACATTTGGTCCCCACAAAGTGATAAATACATGCTCACACTCACTCACACACACACTCACTCTCTCTCTCTCTCACTCACACACTTATTCACTCACACACACACTCACTCTCTCTCTCACTCACACACACACATATACACACTTATTCACTCACACACACACATACACACACTCACTCTCTCTCTCACTCACACACACACACACTCACACACACATACACTCACACACTCTCTCTCTCACACACACAACACACACACTCTCTCTCTCTCACTCACACACACAACACTCACACACAGTCTCACACACACACTCTCTCTCACACACACAACACACACACTCTCTCTCTCTCACACACACAACACTCACACACACTGTCTCACACACACACACACTCTCTCTCACACACACAACACACACACTCTCTCTCTCACACACACACAACACTCACACACACTGTCTCACACACACACACTCTCTCACACACACAACACACACACTCTCTCTCTCACACACACACACACTCACACACACTGTCTCACACACACTGTCTCACACACACACACTCTCTCTCACACACACAACACACACACTCTCTCTCTCTCACACACACAACACTCACACACACTGTCTCACACACACTGTCTCACACACACACACTCTCTCTCACACACACAACACTCACACACACTGTCTCACACACACTGTCTCACACACACACACTCTCTCTCTCACACACACACAACACTCACACACACACTCTCTCTCACACACACAACACACACACTCTCTCTCTCTCACACACACAACACTCACACACACTGTCTCACACACACACACACTCTCTCTCACACACACACACACACACACTCTCTCTCACACACACACACACTCACACACACTGTCTCACACACACTGTCTCACACACACACACTCTCTCTCACACACACAACACACACACTCTCTCTCTCACACACACAACACTCACACACACTGTCTCACACACACACACTCTCTCTCACACACACACACACACTCTCTCTCTCACACACACAACACTCACACACACTGTCTCACACACACACTGTCTCACACACACACACTCTCTCTCACACACACAACACTCACTCACACACTGTCTCACACACACTGTCTCACACACACACACTCTCTCTCTCACACACACACAACACTCACACACACACTCTCTCTCACACACACACACACACACACTCTCTCTCTCACACACACAACACTCACACACACTGTCTCACACACACACACACTCTCTCACACACACACACACACACACTCTCTCTCTCACACACACACACACTCACACACACTGTCTCACACACACTGTCTCACACACACACACTCTCTCTCACACACACACACACACACACTCTCTCTCTCTCACACACACAACACTCACACACACTGTCTCACACACACACACTCTCTCTCACACACACAACACACACACTCTCTCTCTCTCACACACACAACACTCACACACACTGTCTCACACACACACTCTCTCTCTCACACACACAACACACACACTCTCTCTCTCACACACACTCTCTCTCTCTCACACACTCTCTCTCTCACACAAACACTCTCTCTCACACACACACACTCTCTCTCTCTCTCTCACACAAACACTCTCTCTCTCACACACACACACACACAACACTCACACTCTCTCACACACACACACACACACAACACTCACACACACACACTCTCTCACTCACACACACACACACACACACAACACACACACACACAACACTCACACACACACACTCTATATTGTTCTGTCATGAATATAAAGATCTGCTGAAGAGTGATAAATCAATGTTGGGATCGTCTCTTGAACATCTCTTGTGTTGTTTCTCTGAGCAAGGCATGCTGGGAGAGTTACATAAACAGCGTTTGACTGACTGTTATATAATTCAGATGTTTGAAAGCTATTTATAAAAGCATCTTTCAGAGAATTTGAGATGTTACGCTTGTGTTGAGCTCGTGTGATTGTAGTGGTTGTAAAGAGCATGAATGTATATTTGTGAGTTCTCTCACAATATATTGATCATGGAATTACAACAGGAACACAGAAAACGACTGATTACACAAACATTCCCTGAATCATCTGGAGTGGATTAACCCAACACAATTCTTGACGGCTTATCTTTGAGTACTCTGTTTAAGAACTTTACTCACTAAATCAACTATCTCATTAATTATTCAATCATGATGCATGCTGGGAACAGCAGCTTCAAAGCGTCAAGGTAAAGTTGTGTTCTCCTGTATTATCACTACGGTTAAATATGGAACTGTAGTAAATAATGATCAATGTATTGTGAGGACACGCAGAACTATTAAAGAAAACTGATTTTGCACAGAAGCGGGTCTGAGGAAGATTTGGGGACTGAAGATTATCCTACTGACTGCAGGAAAAAGACTTAAAGGGACAGTACACCCAAAAATAACAATTCTGTCATCATTTATTCACCCTCATGCCATACCAGATGTGTGTGACTTTCTTTCTTCTGCAGAACACAAATTAAGATTATTAGAAGAATATTTCAGCTCTGTCAGTCCATACAATGCAAGTGAATGGTGACCAGAACTTTGAAGCTACAAAAAAGCACATAAAGGCAGCATAAAAGTAATCCATAAGACTCCAGTGGCTAACACACACACACATTCTCTCTATCTCTCACTCACACACACTCTCTCTCTCTCATACACACACACACTCAAACACACCGTGTCTGTAAAGGTTTGTCTTTCAACTGACGTTTGTGTTGGTGTTTTCCCTCCAAACTGATGTCACTTCCTGGGGGATGATGTCACTAAGGAACAGCTTTAAAGAAATATTACAAAAGAGTAACAGGAAGGGATGCTGTTGGAAAAATTAAAAAAATGACGGTCATACTTCACGGAAGGACCTGCATAATGAGATACAGTCACAGAAAGGTTTGTTAAAGTTTATGTGTGTGATGATCATATCTGTAGACATTGACACCAGTAATGTGAGCACAAACCTTGAGGAGATACTTCAGTATGAGATGTGCTCAGTGACCACGTTTACAAGCACTTAAGAAAGCAGGTTATTCCAGGGGTTTTGCAGAAAGCGTTCTGCAACGTCATATAAACGAGAATGCCGTTTAAGGGATTAAGAGAAAGCGGTTTAACACACCTTGGTTTCTCCCAGAGGAAGCTGCTTATGTGATCACATTAGGGGCGTTCAAACAGGTTTTTGAAGAGTGCGTGAAACAGACTGAATTACAAACCTCATAGGATGGAGCCAAACAAGTCAACAGTTTTCTCACAATATGCAGCTTTTTGGTGTCCATGTAAACGGAGTCAAGTCTTGCTGCTGTTTCCATTGCTAATTAGCAGAATGTAATTGTTCCAATGAAGGCTGACAAAAACAAAATGGTATTGATGAGTTGACGGTGCCAAAGACATGGAAAGGAGGAGGGATATGGCGTAGTGGAGTTCTCGCCACTACCATCCACCCCAATGGAGCAGCCGCGGCCGTCTTCCGGGGGAAGGAGATCAGCCTGCCTGGAGATCAGCCGCCTGGAAGCAGAATAATTGTCACTGAATGCAAAGGGAGAAGGGGCTCTTAGCCGACCGCCTGGAGCGGTCAGGGCCACTACCAGGGGCGGAGAAGACCCCTACAGCCGCTGAAACGTGGCGGGGTCTGAGACCACCAACCGCGAGGGGCTCGCTGCCAACCGCCTGGAGCGGGAGAACCGCTGCCAGAGACAAGGGAGACCCCTTCTGTTCCCTGAGAACGCGGCGGGGCGTTCCGTCCACCAGGGGCTGGAGGACTGCCACCGATCTGCCCGGGGAGGAGCGGCTGTTGTCCGTAAGCGGGTTTTTTTCTTTCTCTCTCTCATCTCTCTCTCTCCCACTGCCACTCCACATTGGCCTTTTCCCTCTCTTTTAAATTTCACAGGGTTTTGTGTTGGGGTGGCGGGGGGGGGTACTACACTGTTACAGGGAGTACCCCTCTATTTTTCATTATTGTTTCCCTCCCCTATCCCCTCCCAGATTCAGGAAGGTGGGGATGACTTGCTGGCAGATGGGGCTTAGGACACGCTGTCCCCCAGGGAAAGAGGGGGGATGTACGTCAGGCCGGGGGCTGCCCGAGAGAATGATGGTGGAATGTGGCAGGGCCGAGGGCGGGGCCGGATGGTGATTCTGCACACTTATCAGGCTAATCAAGCCTCCGAGAGGGATACAGGCCGACTGCGGATGGTGGTGCAGGCAGCTGACCGTCCTATGTGTGTGTTTGTGTCTTTTGGTTTCAGTTTTACATTAAAATATTATTTATATTGTCAAGCCGGTTCTCGCCTCCTTTCCATTGAACTGCTTTACAGTAAATAAAGTAGTAGGTGGACGTTCAGGTGATGAGGACCAATGTCAGAAATGTGTTTAGCAGCCGGTAAGAAGTTTTCCTAAAAGATCACCCAGGTGAGCAAAAACACCTTCTTTTTGGCCAGATTTTGCTCTGAATGACGTCACACCCATTTGTTCTTCGATTTCGTATAAAGTATATCTGGGCCTTTAGAATGGAACACAACTTAATTTATTTTCTAGGGCTAAAACAGATCAAAGACGATTGATAAATCTTTAATTTATCGACCCCAAAAAGTATACCTTAACATCTCATATCTGAAATAGACATTTTATTTGAGACAATACTGAACTGTCAACCATTGTGCTAATGCATGGATCTGGAAAACATTACAATTCCAAACAAGGCGGATCCTAGAAAAAGCTTAAAATAAGAAACAACTGACAGCATACATGTGTAAGCTAACATTTCGGGGGCAAAATGCAAACATTTCAAGCAGCCAACCTTTCAAATCAAATATTGATATTGCTATGTATTCATTTTTATGAAGAATCAGTTATTTGGTGATTAAGAAAGTGCAAGTAGACGACAGTAAAAAACATGCTGCTCAGACAGCCGAACATCACCGATAAACTCAAGAAACAGCCACAAATATTCTACTACTGGAAGTATAAGTCTAGTGAAGCATAGCTGTGCTATCATGCTTAGAATCAGAGCCTGTTCCTTTCCTCATGGTTTTTGCTCAGAAACTCCTTTAGGAACCAGTATTAAAGACTGATTTTTCCAAACAGCCACCTGGTCTAACATACTAACAGTGCATAAGATGACTTTTGCTCTCAATGCAACTTCTGATTGCGTTCTAAAGACCAACTTTGCAAGTAAAACCATTGAAACCATTCTTAGTTTCATAACAGGATTATCAGCCAAGTCAAGTGTATTGAAGAAATCTACAGAATTCTAGTTAAACATCTACACTATCCATTTCCACATCCTCTAAAGTCGTGTCTGATTGGGAAATCATAATAAGTTTTTGTTTCTTTGAATATTGCCTGACCACGGCACTCTCTGGACTATCAGAGGTGTTCTCGTCTCGGTCAGTTTGATCGTGGAGCTCTTGGTCTTTTTCTAGAATCTCAACCGAGTTCTCGCGACTAAACATTGCATTGTCTGTGGACTCGAAAGACTCGCTGCCTAGACCCTCAAGTTTGGTGTAGCCTCCACTGCTGAGCCCTTCCAGTCGAGGGCAACTGGGGCATCTCGATCGCACCACCTGCCACTCCGCAGGCGTGGAAGAACAGATTCCCAGATCAATGGACCTGGAGTAGTCCGAGAGAGCACTCAAGGACAGGTGCGATCCTGTCGCCTTGCGGCATGGCGAAGACAGCGGTAGAAGCTGCACCTGGGAACCCTGCAAAGAAATGCGAGGGGCACCCTGCAAACTGCCGCTACTCTTGTAAACCTCCACCGAGTCCTGTGGAAGATCTGGATGAGTCTGAGCAGTCTCCACTTTGGCTTTTGTGATGCTTCTATATGCCACCAGATCCTCCAGACGTCTGCAAATCGCCTCTGTGTCCAAATAATCATGTTTAGCCTCTCCGGTTTTATCCGACCCCCTTCTTTCGGACGTCCCTCGATTGTTGAGTTTCATCATTGGAAGGGTGAAAGCATTGAAAGACGTGGACACAATGGTTCTGGTCTCCCATTGCTTTAACTCAGCCATACTGATACTGTTCTGATCTTGGTAAATACTGTACACCGTGTCTGTAAAGGCTTGTCTTTCCATAGACGGGAACCGTGGTGTGGTTGTAGACGGTCTTCGCGATGGAATCAGGCTACTTGGGTCATATCTACCCGAGCCCGGAGATGGCCAAGAACCCTTGGTCAAAGTACCAGTGCTAAATGAAGGGCTAGATTTGGTCTCTTTTGGTTGCGTATAGTTCACAAAACCGTTCAGCGGGGAAGGCTCTTTGCTCCGCAAACTATGAACATCAATGACGGTTGAGTAGATGTCTCTAAGGTTAATGATTTTGGTCTTTTTGTCTCTGTTTTCGTGAAGTACTGCATTAGCACAAATAAACAGGAAGATGCCGATGCCCATAATCAAAGGTCCAAAGACTTTCATCTTGTCTGAATACAAGTATCTGTCAATAAATGCAGCGAATGCTCCTAACTGAGGCGGATCCAATCCATTGGTCCTATTGGGGCCATTAAAGCTCCTCAAGTCTTTATCCATTTGATGCCAAGACTTGCTATTGACCGTCAAATTGACTAGTTCAGCTTCTCTGTTCTCATAGGACCTCTGAGCGTTTGGTGTGTTCAGCAGTCCCGGGTACAGTGGACTCTCTTTGGGCCAGTAGCCCAACACAGCCATGGCGATGCCAACCAGCAGCACCAGAATGCCAATGGCAGCGACCAGTCCAGGAATGGAACATAACTTCAGCTTTCCCTTCACCACCGACCACTTCGTTCTTCCTTTTTTCTTTGCTTTCCTCTTGCGCTTGTTTTCGGCATGGTTTCTGGCACGGAGGGAGTCTTGTCTCCTCGCAGATATCCGCAGCAGACCACCTGTGGCGATCATGATGGCGCTCAATTAATCATCCTGTGAAACAAAGAGAGACTGTTAGTGTGGGTAGATGAGAGGCTTTGAGATCTATACATACACACACATCATATATATAATTCAGTTGGCAGGACATGTTCTTTGGAAGTCTAAAGATGCTATTTTTCTGTTGCTTGTCAAATTGTATGATATGAGTGAGATTTTGGGTAAAACGGACAACAATCATTTACTCTATGTCCGACAGATATACATACACTCTCAGATTTCAGCTTAAACTTTGATTGCATTGACTGGGAGTTTTATGTCATTAATATGGATCAATACATCATCAATATCGTCATTGACACACAAAACTGAAATGGTTTTTCCAAGAAGAGAAAAGGAAAAGAATTATAATTAAAAGAGAATCTTTGAGTGTCTGGAGACTGTTATGACAGGAAGTTAAACACAACACTGAACATTTATTTTTTATTTTTTCAATAACAAACTTGCAAGATATTATTTATAGCATTTTCTAAAAACCTAAATGGACTTCACGACAAGTAAACAGTATTGAAATACTTTCCTTGCACCTTGAATGCATGAGTGTACGCAACATTTTCAAACATATTTTACAAGGTTAAAAATATAAACAGTCGCATGAATATCAAGATGTTTTCTCATGGTTACATCATTTGACCTGAACAAAATGCGTCTTTTTTTAAACTTCACACACAATCATGGGCGCCTAATGCGTCTGCTCTGGACCACATGACTTTGTTTTGGTCCAAGATGATTGTGGATGTAATGTTAAAGTGTATTTCAATCGATAATGATAAAAATGTAGTATTTACAATATTTGTGATTGAATTATTATTATGGATCGTTGTTATTATATACATTAAGTTAAATAGACTGAAAGAAATACCTGAAATGAAAACATATTTGGAAACTACATCGATACTCTAAGCAATACGAACTATGCAACTGTTTACTACATACAATATGTTTCTATAATTAATTTGTGCTGCTTAGTGTCATTTTTGGCATGTTTATTTCATAACAATGATGTTAAACTTGTCAGATGTACTCTTGTTTTTACAATTTGAGTTGTTCTTAAAGGGGTCATGTCATGAGGAATAATATTTTCCATGATATTTTGACATATTGAAACAAAAAGCTGCAAAAATGTCTCGTTCTCTACTTCCGTGACTTCCCTAAATCATGACGCATCTACAGCGAAAAACATCAATGACTACTTTTACATCAACACTGGCGCTTCAGTTATATGTATGTTCTTTCGCCCATCTGCGCCATTTTTAATTTTGGCGTATGAAAATATGCGCTAGATCCATTTGAAGTCTTTGAGCATTTTGATAAGTTTCAGGCAATGCTGTATGCATGTGCATGTGGATCTGTATGTGTATTCATCGTATTTCAGTGTGGATTTATTTAGTTTTTTGGCTCATATAAGTTGCTCATAATACGATTCAAGCTTTGCAAAGGAACTGTTATTGAAGGATGGGGCAGTTAAAAACACGATTGGACCCGATGCAAAACAGTAAGTAACAGATCCATTCATGTATATTTCAGATGTCATGACTGTTTGATACTTTATTGCAGATGAACAGTTTAGTATATTCGGACGCAATGAGTTGGATGTGCGTTTAAATCCTAATATGTTGTTTTATAATGTTGTGGAGATGGTTCATTCTCTTCAGATTGAGAAATATGGCTGATTTTGAGGGGCTGCACAATGTTAGTTTACATTGAAGTTTTAAGGATGCGCTTAGACCAAAACAGAGCGTTTCAGACAGAGAGTGGAAAATGATCATATATTACTAAATATGCTAAGGCATAACATGTTAGCATCACCTAACACAGGCTAGAAAGAGGCTAGCAAAATCTAGCTAAGTGCTAAAACATGCTAGCAATGCCTAACAATGCTTAGCAACATGTTAACAAAGTTAAAACATGCTAGCAATGCCCAACAATGCTTAGCAACATGCTAACAAAGTTAAAACATGCTAGCAATGCCAAACAATGCTTAGCAACATGCTAACAAAGTTAAAACATGCTAGCAATGCCCAACAATGCTTAGCAACATGCTAACAAAGTTAAAACATGCTAGCAATGCCCAACAATGCTTAGCGACATGCTAACAAAGTTAAAACATGCTAGCAATGCCCAACAATGCTTAGCGACATGCTAACAAAGTTAAAACATGCTAGCAATGCCCAACAATGCTTAGCAACATGCTAACAAAGTTAAAACATGGTAGCAATGCCAAACAATGCTTAGCAACATGCTAACAAAGTTAAAACATGCTAGCAATGCCCAACAATGCTTAGCGACATGCTAACAAAGTTAAAACATGCTAGCAATGCCCAACAATGCTTAGCGACATGCTAACAAAGTTAAAACATGCTAGCAATGCCTAACAATGCTTAGCGACATGCTAACAAAGTTAAAACATGCTAGCAATGCCTAACAATGCTTAGCAACATGCTAACAAAGTTAAAACATGCTAAGCAATGCCCAACAATGCTTAGCAACATGCTAACAAAGTTAAAACATGCTAGCAATGCCCAACAATGCTTAGCAACATGCTAACAAAGTTAAAACATGCTAGCAATGCCCAACAATGCTTAGCTGACATGCTAACAAAGTTAAAACATGCTAGCAATGCCTAACAATGCTTAGCTGACATGCTAACAAAGTTAAAACATGCTAAGCAATGCCTAACAATGCTTAGCAACATGCTAACAAAGTTAAAACATGCTAAGCAATGCCCAACAATGCTTAGCAACATGCTAACAAAGTTAAAACATGCTAGCAATGCCCAACAATGCTTAGCAACATGCTAACAAAGTTAAAACATGCTAGCAATGCCTAACAATGCTTAGCTGACATGCTAACAAAGTTAAAACATGCTAGCAATGCCTAACAATGCTTAGCAACATGCTAACAAAGTTAAAACATGCTAAGCAACGCCTAACAATGCCTAGCAACATGCTAACAAAGTTAAAACATGCTAGCAACGCCTAACAATGCCTAGCAACATGCTAACAAAGTTAAAAACATGCTAGCAATGCCAAACAATGCATAGCAACATGCAAAAATGTTGAATGCAAAAATAACTTTACTAACATTATCAGTGGACATCAGGGAAGATAATAAAAGTGCATTAAAAAAAAGCATTTTATGGCCCCTTTAATATATATATATAAAAAAAACTTTTAGTGGGTAAAAGTACATTTTTAAAATATTAATAATATTTTAAAACAAAATTATTTCAATGTTTATTTAAAAAAGTATTATTAATAAAATATGATTCCAAACTTTGCATACCAACATTAAACAACATTTTTAATACAATTTTTGTTTTTAAGAATTTCAGCTTAAATAAGACGTCGTTAAAAAAAAAAAAAAAAAAGAGTAGTTTATTTACTGTCTTCTGACGGTTACACCACATTAAACATTTCTTTTAACTCAGAATCATAGCAGATGTGTGTTCCAGTAACACTTTTTTGTGAATTGCATTTTGTTAATGCATTAATACCACGGTTGTCAAACTGGGGTACGCGTACCCCAGGGGTACGTGGACTGATTTCAGGGGGTACGCGAAAAAAGATCTAAGGGACTGTTCGTTTTTTATTTAAGGGGTTACCGGAGGAGTTTTGAGATCTGTAGTCAAAAAAGACTTGACCCTCCCTTCGCCAGCAATAATTTTTTCTATAACCCTCCAAAATGATTGTGAAAAAAGGCATGACCCTCCCCGATAATTTATTGATTACTTCTGTACTGGTTTGCGCTTGGCAAAGATGTTCAGCCATTGTTTTTTTTACAATCAAACGACTAAACTCCTGCTTTCTCATCTTACTAGGCTGTAACGATAGACCAAACCTACAATTCGGTTCGTATCACGATTTTTGATTTTAGATTTGAAAAAAATCATGTTTTCGGTGCTGATGCAGTGGTGACGCGTTCATGTAACATGCAAGGGTGGCGCTGCCAATAAAGTATCTAAAAGCTGCCACAAAGAACCGGCAAAAGTAATGATTATGAATATGTCAAATATAGCAAGGAGACATTTTAATTGTTTATTAATAAACAAGTGTTTGTCAGTGTCGACTGCAAAGATGAAGTTGGCGATGTTGACTCGCGATCTTCAGTAGCTATAGTGAACGCGCCAGAGAGAAATGCACATTTCATACGGATTACATAAGCAGAGAGTCTGATTTCTTTCGTTTTGAATTGTTCTGTTAAAAAGTAGACATTTCAAGTTTTCTATATATTTCTCAGGCCTGTGAGGCAAGTACCTTATACGCTGTGTTTCGGTTCATTTATTAGACGAGAGTCCAGTTCACGCGCCGGCGCCTCCGTGTCATGATGATCTATTTTCTACTATATTTACTTCTTATTTATTAAATCCAGGCAATTGGTTGATGAAACATTGATTAAAATTAAGATACAATTAATAAAAAACGAAATTCACTTTAAAGAAAGTTTTAAAGTCACTTTCAGAGCGGTCATGTCCGTAACGGAGAACTGTCACGTCCGTAACATTGTTTTTTCCTCATAAATGCGAACACGAAAAATTTTATAAAAATAATATTTTAAGTTCTGTGGAGGCCGACCCTCATCCGGTGGGTAGTATTACTTTTTGTTTTGCGCAGTGTAGTTCATAGAATTACTAAAACATATTTTGCCACCTAAAAGTTAAAGATTTTTTGTGTCACGTCACATGTGTATTTCTCTCATATTAAATATAAAACGCATGTGTAGACTGATATTTTTCTAATGTCTGGAGCTTTATTAAGGGAGTATGGATATATAAACAGACGTTTCAGTATTAAATGCATTTTCTGAGAATTTATATTTCAAGTTTTGACTGCAAATGTCACGTCCATAACGCTGGAATTGCCCAATTTTAAAGAATTTATCCTCAACTAGTTTTTTGCGTAGGTCTACGTATTTTATTATATTAACTTCTACTAATAGTAATTTAATTTAAGACCAAGTATAGGTACAGACTGTTTGTGGAAAATGATCTAAGACTGAAACTGTCCCCAATTCGGCCTAACATCGCTGCATTATGTAAGAACATCCAGGCACATCCCTCACATTGATTAAACTGGTGATGTGGATGGAGAGGTGGTAGGCCTATTCTGTGTGTTACTGTTTACTACTATTTAGTTTACTATTGTTAATGTGTTCACTTTTTATTATTATTTTACAACAGAGAAGTTAAGAACAATATGTCATCATATGTGAAAAGCAATACTTATCAGTATGTGAAAAGTTAACAAAATCTTTAATGAGATGTTGGATATGTGTTGTAGGCCTATTGTGTGTGAGATTGGGTGCATATCTGTTTAAAATCATTATATTCAGCACATTTGTATCATAGGTTGACTTTTGATGAGATTTGTATCATATGTTGACTTTTGATGAGATTTGTATCAAATTTTTATGATTCTATTCACTATTCTCGACGTAATTGATAAAAATAAATATTATTAAATAAAAAAAACCTTGTTGTTAACAATTGGTGGTGTTGGGGGTACTCCGGAAGATCTATAATGTCTCAGGGGGTACATGCCTGCTAAAAGTTTGGGAACCACTGCATTAATACATCCAGACTAAAATTATGACATAATTGAACCATAAACGTCTTGATCAGATTTCTCAGAGAACATGACTTAATGTCTTGGGTCGTTTTGTCATTCTCAAGTTGTTGGGAGTCCCTTCTTCAATGTAAGTCTATGGGGTTTTATCATCCACCAGACGTCTCTGTGGAATTATGATGCTCTGCATGTACAGTATAATAAAAACGGCAGAGAATTTGTGGCATCATCCATGTTTCTGTCTTATAATTTATGGTGCCAATTAAACCTTTGTCTTCCAAAAGGGACTTCCAGAGGGGAAATACATATCTGAGTTTCCAATAGCCAAGTTTATTAGTTGTGAATCATCAGGGTAGAAAGCAATGGCAAAAGATAATTAGTTTTAGTCATTTCTCTTTATGTGTCCTGCAGTGTGCTGCTGTGCCCATCAAACTCTTGATTATTTACACAGGACTGAGTCTCTCAAACACACCAGATAGACAATGATTTGACATGAATCAAAAGGATGTGTTGACTGATGGTGATTAGCAATAATGACCCTCCATGACTTCATGAAACTGCTGACTGCATGTAAACACAAGGCATGTAGCGTGTAATCGCTTGTTCTTGTCAATGCGTGGTCATGAATCTATCACACTATGATTCTAGAAAACTTGATTAAATGGAAAGTTGCATTGTTTAACACTATTTTCAGTATAGTGTTGTCACGGTAACGATACCACGGCAAAATTATGCTAATATGATAAAGTGCTTGTGGCACCACGTCAGGGTTCGTGGGTGGAAATGAGGAGACATGCTTCAGTTGTAGATTTGATTTTCTTTGCCTTTGTGTGCAGCGTTTGTACTCTTGTTACTCTCACAGTTACTCATAGTTACTCATAGTAGTGTAGTTACTCAACTCAACTCAACTTTATTTATAGAGCACTTTCAAAACCACAAGTGGAACCAAAGTGCTGTACAGAAGGTATAAAAGTAAAAACAAATAAAAACAATGCAAACATATGACAAAAAAACTTACAAAGCATTGTCAAAAGCTAAAGTGAACAAGTAAGTTTTAAGCGCACTCTGAAAAGCACCCAATGAAGGACAAGTTTTTACAGACAGAGGAAGGTCATTCCAGAGCCTAGGAGCTGCAACAGAGAATGCCCGATCACCTTTACATCTTAAACATGATCGCGGAACCATGAGAAGCAATTGATCGTTAGAGCGCAGAGATCTACTTGATTGACAGCGGCTGATTAAATCAGTAACATACTCAGGTGCTAGGCCATGCAGAGACTTAAAAACATACAACAAAGCTTTGTATTGGATTCTGTATCGTATGGGTAACCAATGTAATTTAATTAAAACCGAGTAATGTGCTCTCTTCTTAGTGCCCGTTAAAAGTCTGGCAGCTGAATTCTGAACGAGCTGCAAGCGGAAGAGAGAAGCCTGACTCACACCCAGATACAATACATTACAATAATCCAAATGGGATGACACAAAGGCATGAACAACCTTCTCCATATCATCAAAAGAAAGGATAGATTTCAATTTAGAAACTGATCTAAGATGGAAAAAACTATTCTTAACGACAGCATTGATTTGCCGGTCAAATTTAAGCTCAGAGTCAAAAATGACACCAAGGTTCCACACGCTAGACAATTTTTTCCCAGGAAACAACCCCAGGCAGTCATCATCCACACAGCCCTTATTTCCAAATAAAATCATCTCGGTCTTATCCTCATTTAATTGGAGAAAGTTATTCGCAAGCCAACACTTAACTTCGGCCAAACATGCACGAAGAGACTGAATGGCACATCTATGGCCATGTTTCAGTGGTAAGTAAATTTGAGAATCATCCGCATACAGGTGATACTGAATCCCAAATTTCTCAAAAATCGAGCCTAGAGGGAGCATATAAAGGGAAAATAAAATTGGTCCCAGTATAGAGCCCTGTGGAACCCCACACACAAGAGGGGCAACAGAAGAAAAATAATCCCCTAAACTGACTGAAAAAGTCCTATCCTTCAAATAGGAAGAGAACCATTTCAGGGCTAAGCCCTGAATACCAACCTGATTCCTAAGACGACCAATGAGAATGTTGTGATCAACTGTATCAAATGCCGCTGTAAGATCTAACAAAAGCAGAACAACACGGTTTCCAGAATCAACACCTCGTAGGATATCATTAGAGACCCTCAAAAGAGCAGATTCTGTACTATGACCAGCTCTAAAACCTGACTGGAATCTATCGGCGATGTTATTCCTCATTAAAAAGTCATTAAGCTGTGCATGCACATTTTTTTCCAGTATCTTCGAAATAAAAGGCAATTTTGAAATCGGACGAAAACTACTCATGTCAAAAGGGTCTAAGCCTTTTCTTTTTAGAAGGGGCTGAATAACCGCATGCTTAAAACTAACCGAACAACACCAGATGACAAACTAGTATTCATAATAGACAGAATACTTGGGCCAATGGAATCAAGTACCTTCTTAAACAGGGAAGAAGGGAGCACATCACCAGGGGACCTGGTGGGCTTCATATGAGCAGTTATATCATTAAGCTGCTGCAAAGAAACAGGCATAAAACAGGTTAATTGATTCGTAGGGTCAACACGAGTAAAACAAACATTGACAACAGATGAAATCTGAGATCTAATTCCATCAACTTTACCAATAAAAAAGTTTAAGAACTCTTCACACATCTTAGCAGAAGGAGTGAATGAAGGAGTAGTAGTCGGATGAAGAACAGCATTAACACTGCTAGTTACACTACAGATAACAATGCTGCACACTCTCTCTGGCCTGATTTGGCTACTTATACAGGTCTCTCCCTGCTATCACTAACTACGTTTCCATCCAAGGATTTCTTTGTGGAAAAGGTTTTAGCACATCAAAATAAAGCTGATAAAATTTAACAAGTATCGACATCATATTTTTCCTTTTAACTCAAGCACATAAACTCTACGTCGATACTTCAAATGTCACGAAAAACTGGTTTGGAAACACTTTTTGTTGATAAAATTGGCATTAATGCAAACATGTAGTGTCACATGACAGAGTTTGCCCCAATCGTTAGCCTGTGTTACCATGACGACAGTATTGAAAGCTGATTTATTGTACGTGATTATGGATTGATCTTTACGGCATATAGATCCGATCTGCAAACGGGACACTCCAGGAGTGCAACACAAATATCTCGTATCATGCACCGGTTATCAATAAGTACAAGGAGAACAAATGAATGAACACTGTGTGTGATTAATTTAATCGCTGTAAACATCCGTTAATTTATTAACGTTGCTTTTACACCCTGTTCAAAATAATAGACGGCAGTCACAGAATTATCACAGAACACAAACAACATCATTTCTGAGCACAAAGATGTTTAAAATTAAGAATAAATACACAATACTGGAGAAAACATCAGTGTGTTTTTCTGGAACACAATATAGCACAATTATATTAAATTATTGTTTAGCTTACTTTTGAAAAATGCTAAATTCCTTGTAGTAAATTAACAAAAAATTAATAAATATATGCTTTTTGAGTTCACTTTCATAAAATGAGCTTTTGAACATTTTATAATGTTTAAATATTATAAATCTTCACCTTGGATCACATTTACTGCTTCAGAAAATCTAAATGACATTAAATTAATTTGAGTTGATGATCAAGTTCAGTCGGTGGTTAAAGTCGCTGGAGAAATCTGTGAGACATGATGCAGTTGTGACGCTTTAGATGTTTATAATATTGAATATGAGGAATGTATCATGTATGTAACACTGATATCACACGCATCAATGTTTCTTTAATATCTGTCACACATCAGAAACACATCCATGATGATCCTGAACGTTTCTCCAATACTTGCTGCAGTAATATCGGTCCTGATGTCTCTCACAGGTCATCAGCTTGAACAGGGTCATGATGATCCGCTTTCGGGTCGTAACCGATGGCAACCTGCGACAGGTGCAACATCAGGACCGATATTACCGTCCCATCAGAAGAGCATCTGCTCCATATTGCCAATTAATGACAGTAAACTGTCTAATTTCAGTGAATTGTGTCAATAATCTCCATTTTACCCAAACTTCAGAGGATAAACATCCGTGACATCTGGAGGAGAATTAGTGATAAACACACATTTCTGAATGAACACAATTGCTCTCACGTTTCACACATCTCACACAGAAAGACAGACAGCACACTGGAGGTTAAGTCATACACTAAATAGGGAGCAAGGGAGCATCCTATAGCTCTCCTATAACTGTTCTGAGACCAGTACAGACAGACAGCACACTGGAGGTTAAGTCATGCACTAAATAGGGAGCAAGGGAGCATCCTATAGCTCTCCTATAACTGTTCTGAGACCAGTGCAGACAGACAGCACACTGGAGGTTAATTCATGCACTAAATAGGGAGCAAGGGAGCATCCTATATCTCTCTATAACTGTTCTGAGACCAGTGCAGACAGACAGCACACTGGAGGTTAAGTCGTGCACTAAATAGGGTGCAAGGGAGCATCCTATAGCTCTCCTATAACTGTTCTGAGACCAGTGCAGACAGACAGCACACTGGAGGTTAAGTCATGCACTAAATAGGGTGCAAGGGAGCATCCTATAGCTCTCTATAACTGTTCTGAGACCAGTGCAGACAGACAGCACACTGGAGGTTAATTCATGCACTAAATAGGGAGCAAGGGAGCATCCTATATCTCTCTATAACTGTTCTGAGACCAGTGCAGACAGACAGCACACTGGAGGTTAAGTCGTGCACTAAATAGGGTGCAAGGGAGCATCCTATAGCTCTCCTATAACTGTTCTGAGACCAGTGCAGACAGACAGCACACTGGAGGTTAAGTCATGCACTAAATAGGGTGCAAGGGAGCATCCTATAGCTCTCTATAACTGTTCTGAGACCAGTGCAGACAGACAGCACACTGGAGGTTAAGTCATGCACTAAATAGGGAGCAAGGGATCATCCTATAGCTCTCCTATAACTGTTCTGAGACCAGTGCAGACAGACAGCACACTGGAAGTTAAGTCATGCACTAAATAGGGTGCAAGGGAGCATCCTATAGCTCTCTATAACTGTTCTGAGACCAGTGCAGACAGACAGCACACTGGAGGTTAAGTCATGCACTAAATAGGGAGCAAGGGATCATCCTATAGCTCTCCTATAACTGTTCTGAGACCAGTGCAGACAGACAGCACACTGGAGGTTAAGTCATGCACTAAATAGGGAGCAAGGGATCATCCTATAGCTCTCCTATAACTGTTCTGAGACCAGTGCAGACAGACAGCACACTGGAGGTTAAGTCATGCACTAAATAGGGAGCAAGGGAGCATCCTATAGCTCTCTATAACTGTTCTGAGACCAGTGCAGACAGACAGCACACTGGAGGTTAAGTCATGCACTAAATAGGGTGCAAGGGAGCATCCTATAGCTCTCCTATAACTGTTCTGAGACCAGTGCAGACAGACAGCACACTGGAGGTTAAGTCATGCACTAAATAGGGTGCAAGGGAGCATCCTATAGCTCTCCTATAACTGTTCTGAAACCAGTGCAGACAGACAGCTCACTGGAGGTTAAGTCGTGCACTAAATAGGGAGCAAGGGAGCATCCTATAGCTCTCTATAACTGTTCTGAGACCAGTGCAGACAGACAGCACACTGGAAGTTAAGTCATGCACTAAATAGGGAGCAAGGGAGCATCCTATAGCTCTCCTATAACTGTTCTGAGACCAGTGCAGACAGACAGCACACTGGAGGTTAAGTCATGCACTAAATAGGGAGCAAGGGATCATCCTATAGCTCTCCTATAACTGTTCTGAGACCAGTGCAGACAGACAGCACACTGGAGGTTAAGTCATGCACTAAATAGGGAGCAATGGATCATCCTATAGCTCTCCTATAACTGTTCTGAGACCAGTGCAGACAGACAGCACACTGGAGGTTAAGTCATGCACTAAATAGGGTGCAAGGGAGCATCCTATAGCTCTCTATGTAGTTAAGTGCGTTCACTCCTAAAATCTGATCAAAAGTTCAGTTTCAGGCTGCAGATGATGTTTGGATCACTCAACATGTTTGACAGACATCGGAAAATTAATGATTGAATAAATTAATGAACATAACATTTGTAAATCGCTTTTCTGATACTACAATTAAAGCACTTTACACAGTGAATGGGACTCTCCTCAAACACCACCAGTGTGCAGCATCCACCTGGATGATTGACAGCAGCTATAGTGCACCAGTACACTCACCACACACCAGCTACTGGTGGAGAGGAGAGAGTAGAGTGATTTTTACAGTATAGTGTTCCCGTCACTGTACTGGGGCATTAGGACCCACACAGACTGACGGGTGAACACCCCCTGCTGGCCTCCCTAATACCTCTTCCACCAGCAACCTTAGTTTCCCCAGGAGGTCCCCCATCCTGGTACTGACCAGACTCAACCCTGCTTAGCTTCAGTGGGCAACCGGTCTTGGAAATGGAAAATGCTCACAGCAGTCACACTCAGGATGCTAAAGCTCCAAAAAGCACATCCCGAAAAGCAGCATAAATAAAATCTGTACGACTCCAGTGGTTTAATCACGTCTTCTGAAGGGATACAATCAGTTTTGGGTGAGGAACAGATACAAATTTAAATACGTTTTCACTACAAATCTTGACATCCGGCCTGACTGGATCACAGTTCATGCTTCAAGATGGTGATTCTACAATCAGGCCGAAAAAACAAACAAACGTGAACCTGAACCCCCCAAGACAGTTCCCCAATAGCTGTCCCTCAACCATTAAAGACCCATCCCACAGTCCCCCCAGGAGAAGAAATAAATAAATAAAAAAAATCAATTTTGTAGTGTTTATCAACCTTTTGGTGACTGTATTTATATATAAAAAAGAAGCAAGAAAGTCACATGAGTTTGAGATGGCAGTAAATGATGAGAGAATTACAATTTTGGGGTGAACTATCCCTTTAAACACAGTGTGGAGCATCAAAGACACTCTTCGCCCCTACCTAACATCTGTTCCTTTCTTAACACAATGCGCAGATGCTGCAGGCTGATCATGGAGGTTAAAAACAAATAGCTTTAAGAAACAATATCCCCACCCTTCTGTGTTGTCTGGGCTTCCATGTTTCCAACCACAAAGATTGACAGAACTTACAAATTCCTGAGAGTGTTTGGCAATGGAGGATTCCAGGTTTTAATGAAATAAAGCTGTGCCGACAGTCCAGACAAACAGATGAGCACACATGCAAGCTGCAGGAGTTCAAAGTGTGTGTGTGTGTGTGTGTGTGTGTGTGTGTGTCTCCACATCAAAGCACACAGTGTGAACAGAGACTTCAGAGAGACACAACACCTGAACTGACATCTCAAACACAGGCAAGAGAGGCTTATGGATCACAGTGACCTTTATGTTCATATAATATTGGGGGGTTGTACTTGCTTGTTTTGATTATTTGGGGGGGGGTATATTCACTTGTAAAACTAGCGCCAATAAAGAGATGTAGAAGAAATATGATTTCTCTATTCTCATGCAGTGAGTGCAGAGAAGCGTAAAGTTAATGGGGCTAAAAAATGACAGCCATTAGCATGACTTCACGAACCCTGCATGCACAAATAAACACATTTCACCAAGTATATGCTGCAGACATTCATTCACTGGAAGAAAATTAATGCTATGCTTTTCACCCCGGCAAAATTAATCTTGAAGATGGGTTCATTGGAAGCCAGTTCAGCAATTTCTCTTACTAACATTTGGATTATACACAGTGTGGGGGCCTGATGCACTAACAGTTCTAGCTACAGTATACAGTAGATTCACTAAATATCTATAGCAATAAACAACTGCTTTCAATCACATAGACCATGACTTTGCAAGAATCACCTGTGTATCCATTTCCCCCAATACTTTATTGGCTAAAATAAGCATTTGAATTTTGGATGTGTGCCAAGCACTGATGATGACTTATGAAAACAGAAGCAGTGCAACAAGTAAAATAAAACGCAAGACACATTTAAATGCATTGTTACTGTTAGGGACGCTGAAGTAACTCGAGACATGGCGCAACACTCAAAGAAGTCTGTCTAGAGCATGCTTGCATAGGAAAAAGATGGACACGTTTGGAGTGAACGCCCCCGGAGGTGTTTTCTCTTATCAGCGTCTCACTGTATAAACATTAGGTATGTACATACAACTGTATTTAATGAAAAACACTTTAGCAGTATTATGAAGCTTGAGTTAGTGGTCGTACTATTACACCAGTATAGGCTACAGTGGAACACTAAGATAACATTGAACCGTCAATTCTATCATTTATTTTCACGTTTTACTTTAGAATATGATCTGGCTAAATATTTGGACTTTATCATTTTACTGTAGCTGTCAAAATTACCAAGTTATCTCATGCGATTAATTAAAAAAGTCATGTTGAGTTCAAAGCGGTGCTCAACGTTGGCGTTGACGCACTGATGCGAATCATGAAAGCAGCTTCACGATTGCTGTAATAATGTGTACAGTCACAGTCTACCGGCAGATTAATATTGTGCAGGATGAGAGTTTAAGAGATTGAATTCCCACTGCAATGAATATGAAACCAATGTGGGGGAACTAATTCTTTCAATTAGTCAAACTCCCACTTTGGAGACTTTTGGAAACATTTAACGTTACTTGAATAGGTGCAACTTTAGTGGATTTCTATCTTAATACTGTAGAAGGATTTATTTATAAAATGTTAATAACGCATTATTTTGGGTGGTCTGGGTATCTCAGCGAGTATTGACGCTGACTATCACCGCTGGAGTCACGAGTTTGAATTCAGGGCGTGCTGAGTGACTCCAGCCAGGTCTCCTTAGCAACCAAATTGGCCCGGTTGCTAGGGAGGGTAGAGTCACATGGGGTAACCTCCTCGTGGTCGCTATAATGTGGTTCTCGCTCTCGGTGGGGCGTGTGGTGAGTTGTGCGTGGATCCACATGCACTACGTCTCCACGGTAACCTGCTCAACAAGTCACGTGATAAGATTCGCGGATTGACGTCTCAGATGCGGAGGCAAAGATTCATCCTCCGCCATCCGGATTGAGGCGAGTCACTATGCCACCACGAGGACTTTGGGCACATTAGGAATTGGGTGTTACGAATTGGGGAGAATAAGAGGAGAAAATTATAATAATAATAAATAAATAAAGCACTATATTGTTACATAATGTTTAGCTTTTTTCCTTAAAAATAAATGCATTTTGAGGGGAAAAAAGTATATATGGAGTTACATTTCAGCACTTTCAAAATCTGTGATTAAATCAAGATTAACTTAAAAAAGTATGCGATTAATCGTGATTAAAAAAATAACAACTGGCAGCACAAAATTTTAAGCATTTTTGTTAACAGACAGGAGTCCAAAAGAGAGGGGAAGCTCGCACACAATGTGTAAAAAAAAAGTCTTAAAATTGTTTAGATTATTGAGAGGCCAAAAAGTGCAAAGACAAAACATTTTCTATTTACATCATCATCAGTGTAACAATAGCACACCTGGTTTACACAGAGGGACTATTTACCGTATTTGTCCTAATAGAATTGACTTACAAATTGACAAATGTTTGCTAAATGTTATAGACATATATTGCCTCGTTATATGGTATGCATTGATTTAAAAATCAGATGTCTTGTAGATTTGTCCCCTTACCTGAAATAATGTCTTTAAAATTTGATTATAATTCAAATTGTGGTCATATTTAAGTGAAAATGTCACATTTCGTTTCGCAGCCCAGTTGACAGCCCAAATCAATAATATATTCCCCACCACACACACTACTATAGAGAGATCTGCTTTCAAATGGGGTGTTCACACAGATAGTAGCTGGGTTTCCATCCAACTACTTATCCTGAATAAAAGCATTTGATGTGAGAATAAACTCTCGAAATTCGCTTAAAATTTTATGTGCTAGGCAGCGGGGAATTTTCTTATTAGTTAAAATGTGCATTAAGGCGATGAAAGAGTTTATTCGCAAACCGATGATGTGTTTTGACCATTGGTCGATAGCTTGATGTGACTGGCCCAAAGACCTGGGCACACAATTTTTCGAACAAAGCCTTTGACATTCGGAATTGTTAAAACCCATAGATAGTCATTAAAAGTGGTTTTGAGAGCGGGCGCTCCAAGGTATGCGACGGCTGGCGGCGTGTGGGCATCACAGCCATTTCAGCCCTCATTATATCAGATATTACACTTATTCTGCGGTGTCTCCTGGCAGCATTTTATAAAATGAGGTACAGCTGCTCCTTCAAGACAATCCGGCTCCCTCAAGATAATGCGCATGAATAGAAACGTGCAACGATACGTATTTTATGTGGTCGAATGTTTAGAAATGTGCTTAAAAAATGCTAAACATTTAGATGGAAAAATCAGCTAGTGATGTGTAGCGACAAAGTAACCAGAAGACATTTTCACACATTTATGAGTCGTCATGAGGACAACGGCTGTTGACGATGCTGAGCTGAGTTCAGCTTTATGCTAATGAGCAGTGATGCAATGCAGCAACTACCATTGGGAGTGCAGACGGTGAAGTTCAAGTGATCTTTCGCCTGATTCAAATGTATAATTAATAAGTACAGTACCGCAATCTCTCAAGCGGTTAAATCGTTGTCGGTATGAACTAGGGCTGGGACAACGCGTCAACGTCATCGATGACGTCGACGCAAAAAATCCGTCGACGCAAAATATGCGCGTCGATTCGTCTGACCCAAAACAAAGATGGCGGCGCCGAAGTGAGTATGGGAATTCTTTAATTTAAAAGGAAACAATTCCGTGATATGTCGTCTTTGCAAAATGGAGATGGCCTTCCATTCTAGCACCACGGCAATGCACCAGCACCTGAAGAGGCGCCACCCGGGAGCAGCTGCAGATGACAGAGCACTGTACGTTTTTTTTCAACTCCCCACTTTGCACTCGATGTTGGAGTAGGCTATAATACGTTGTCGACACCTAAAGTTTTCGCTTATAGCTATTAATAATGCGCTTATAGACAGGACCAAGCAGGTAACATTTAATAAAGTCTCAACTTTCAAATTTGGTCATTCAAAGAAAATTAAACCATAAATAGGCCTACTATTTTGTGGCTCTTTAATGTGTCGTGACAGATTGCCTCAGTTAAAGCTGCTCGTGAACCGATCATCTTTTCCTTGTTAATTTATAGCATCAAATAGGCTAAACATGAATGTAGCCTACATCAGAAGGATGTTGTTTTAACCGCGGAAAGATGTCAGTACGGTAGCCTACAATCCATTATTCAAATCCACCGACGTTAATCTTCTCTCTCCTGACTAATTTGTCGGACAAAAATGGCGTATTATGATTGATTGATCAGATCGCCAGTCAATCAAACTCCCGGCAAATTTTTTTTTTTAACATTTTATACACCCCCACCCCCGATGAAACCGGTATTACCGGTGTTGTCACAAGTCGATTAATCGAATCGAAATCGAATCGGACTGGAAAAAAATGAATCGTTAGATTAATCGATGCATCGAAAAAATAAATCGCTAGATTAATCGTTTAAAAAATGATTGTTTATCCCAGCCCTAGTATGAACGCATCTTAACAGGGAATCGGTCTTCTAATGATGATATTATTGTCAGCTCTAAACCCTTTTAGCTTGTGGTAACAGCACAAACTGATATTCCAGCACTAGCACTCCTGTAGCAGAAATCTCTGCAGTTGATTTCGGTAAATCATGACGCCGTTGCACTAGTTATTCTGGTTTCTTGGTTTGGAGAGACTGTCAACTTGAACAGAGAACGGCGTACTCTTGCTCCGATGCACACTGAATGCAATAATTAGCTTTTATAAACATCATCTAATGAATCCCTGCATTCATTTTAGAGATGATTGCTTGTAGGACTTTCAAAAATATCATCCATGACTAACCACATCATACCCACAGTCACATAACATAAACAGTATCGTTTAGCAAACACAATCCTTTTTTTAGCAATTCTGACAAAGGGTTTTCCTTCTCCTGTAAGAACAGCTCATGTAAGTGTCTAATGATTTTTCGTGTTCATGATTTAGTTGATGGTTCGGTTACTACTAGTGCAGTTGGCCTTGGTGTATTTGATTTATAGGCCAATAAATATATTCCAGAACATCCCTATATGTTCTGAAATATATTTATAGGTGTGCTTGGCATTTTAGAGTGCTAAATATGGTGCCAAAAGAAGCATTGTGATCCTAGAAGACCTTAACAAGAGAGGCAAGCAAATACACTGAATATCAGCAGTATTCATCGACATTATTTGATCATCATATATGACCTGCGAGTCTTTTAAACCTGAAACATTGACCTGTTCACAACAGCCAAAGACCACCTGTGTTAGGCTACTACAGATATACATTTACCTCTTTAATAATTCATAATGGATCTAGTCTTTAATGGCTTTTAACAGGTCAGTGATGTTTGATAATGATGCAGTTTGAAAACATTTCACTTTATCTGTCTCAAGTAAAACATTTAATATCTGGACAGTTTCAGTAGCTAATGTTCCCACAAATTCAGCCATACTGCCATACTGTATACACACAAAACGTTTGATTTGAGGAACATAAGAATCTAAAAATAAATTGTGCAATGACTGGTAATATTTGGACATAAAATGGAGATTGTGAAAAAGAGCTAGTGCTCAGTTTAATCTATTAAA
Organism: Xyrauchen texanus; assembly: GCF_025860055.1. Classification (NCBI taxonomy): domain Eukaryota; kingdom Metazoa; phylum Chordata; class Actinopteri; order Cypriniformes; family Catostomidae; genus Xyrauchen; species Xyrauchen texanus. Next base: position 533,578 of record NC_068316.1, read on the forward strand.
AGGTTTTATGTCGAAAAACATGGAAATATAAGACCAAATATAATCTGCTTTCCACAACAAGCTGAAACTGAACAGAAACGTGAAAATCAGCGAGATTTATGAGCAGAAAATAACGTGCGTAACAGCTCGTGACATTCGGACAACTGAACGAACCGTCAACAAAACACACATATAAATAAATACAGTCATACATCGATGATTCATAAAATCTGCTCCATTGATATAGGCCTAGTGGAGGCGATAAACGCGTATGAATCGCTTACCGTGGAATGTGACTAATAAACTGGCATCCAGATAATTAAGCGAAAACTTTCTCTTTTCGGAGGCTATCATTTTGCGTAATTCCAGTCAGGAATATTCCCGCGCGCGCGCTGAGCAGCCGTTAGTGTCTCGCGCGCTTATCAGCGGAGTGTCGCGCGACCTCCCGTCCGCCGGGATCTGATCCAGAGTTCGGTGGTTCGGGTTCAGGCTCGATTTCGGGTAACGGGGAGGTTCTGCTGTTACTGCAGCTGTTGTTAAGCTGACTCCCGGGTGTTGTTGCTATGACATCGCAGCCCGAATCCAGAGAAACTGCTGCAGGATTTGAATAACTGCTCTCCAAACTGTTTAGCCCGATGAATGACGCCGCGCATGATGCTCAAACGCACTCAGCAACGCTCATGTGATCTGAGGACTAGAGAGAGATGATGAAGAGAGGTGCTTACCTGCGCCCTCACGCCCCCGCGACACTGAGAGAGCGAGCGACGCGTTGTGGAGCGTTCAGTGTAGTCGCGTCGCGTTTCAGCTCCTGCGTCGCTTTGTTCACGCTCGTCAAACATAGGCAGAAAAACACAATATTCATGAAGCTCCTTGATCATATTTAGAATAGACACACTAAACAAAAATAGCCATGGCACCGCCACATACAGCACTTTTATTATTAAAAGTATCATGTAAATATCATGGCACATAGTATATCAAAGTACTATGATATTAAAATCTGAAACCATTACTGTGCCATGGTTCCATCCCAGAATTTTTGGTAAGGGTTTCCTGCATCTCTTAGTGGTTGATGGTTGAATGTAAACGAATGGGACCTCATTGTAAAGTGTTACCAAACTTTCATTAACCATGATTAATAAGTCCTCTTCATTGTTAGTGACTGAATAAATGACCTGGTGTAGTGTATATTTTATACCATCTTACAATAAACAATATACTATGTGACAGAAAGCTCAATTTAATGTTAATGTTATTGGTTTGCAAGCAGCTGTTGAAGAGGAGCGTGGCTTGAATCAATATCATTACAGAGGCCAGAGGTCAACCCACGGATCAATAGACTTCTGGTACAACAGATTCAAACTCAGAACTAATTGCAGTACTAAGATAATAAATAAATAAAGTTCTCTGTACAGTATGACGACTAAAGACAATCACACATGCCTCCTAATATTCATATTAACAGTCAAACAATATGGGATGTCAATGGTCAATATTATATTTGGTGACCCTGATCCTACTGGTTATGCAAACATTGTTATTTATGTTGGCTTTGACTGCGTCCGAAAGCTGACAAATGCTGTGTGCAGAGTCTGTATATGGAGAATGAAAATAAGATGCCTTTCAAAGTGATCCAAGGCCAATTTCCGCACAAGGTCCATTCATACGGAAACACTCTTGCTTAAGCCAATAACTGATTAGGCAGCAAGGCAGCTACCTTGGCTTTCGGATGCAACCAATCAGTGCCGTTTCACACCATTTTGGCGCCCTAGGCGAGAGATCAATATTGGCACCCCCATCTGTGTTAGATGATGGGGGCATGGCGGCGGCCAACCCAACCCCCGCTCCAGCTGGTGGTGCCCTAGGTGACTGCCCAGTCCTTTGCCTAGAAACGGCCCTGCAACTGTTACAGGAGGCAGCTGGTAGGTAGCTGTGCAATATGTAAACCTCACTCCCCTGACCTCAACTGACGCACTAGCGACTGATGCTAGAGGCTGTAGCCCTTAGCCTCCTTGTTAGCGCCCCTCCCTCCCACGCCAGAGATGGCGATTCCAATCCCATTCGGAGCGGGTCGAGTAGGACCAGTTACACAACCAATTATAGGGTTTTTCAAAATCCCTAATGCAAGTAAAATACAAGCTCAATCTAGGTGTCTTTAGAAAGATGAGATCCTCCACTTTATGATGATATATACAATTTGATCATCATTAGAAGAAAACATATTTTTCTGATGATTTGTTTAGCATGCTTTTCCTTCTGGATGGCACATTTTGTTCTGGACATCTATGATATAACATTGGATTATTCACACAGTCAAGCTCACAGACAAGTAAACAATGACTCATTCTTTAGAGAACATCCAAAGATAAAAAAAGATCTAAAGTTTTTAGTTATTTGAGGCTGACAGCAGCAGTTATCAGAGAATAAAAGAGACGTTAGTATTTGATGACTTACAGAAATCACATTTCACTTTGTGATTCTTTTAAAATCTTTCAAACTGTGATATTTGTGCAACAAAATAAACTATACAGTCACAATCCTGACAGTGAGAGCTTTCATTTGATATGTGACTTGTCCATTTATGTGCTATGTGACTTTTATTTTCATTTAAACACTTATGCGTTTACCTCTAGGGGGCGCTCATTTTCATTGAATGTTTTAAGGCCTTATTTTGTTATTTATAAGGCCTTGGACCCGCATTGGACAACAGAGTTTATCAACAAACTTTATTACATTATAAAATGCTTAGAGATTATTCAAATGGCAGCTCATATCCAGCTATTGAAATCTGATGTTCAAAATAATCCTAGAAGCGCAGTCGCCTGCGGTGTGATGTCAGAGTAATCTCATCTATCACACGTAAACAAGGCTTTTAATCTGTTCTCTCTATATGTAGAAACCTTATACTTGTTTACTTTAAAATTAGTGTCAGTCTTTTTGTTTTTTTTGCATTGTCAACCCAGCATCAAAGTTTGCATTTGATTTGAACCATAACCCTAAAATCATAGAACAATCGTGTTATGCTTGTGGATATTTTAATAGGTTCACAATAATATTTCTAGCAGGTGTAGTATTTATGGTCCGCTCCAATTGATTCCAAAAGCAGCACAATTGAGGCCTGTTTAAAGCCCTTCCAACTCTTCATGTCAACCCTCTTTAAATTATACGTGATAGTCAAACCCAAAGTGCTTCCTGGACACACTGAGCTCAGTATAGATGAACCGTTGGAGACTAATGGAGATCCTGCTGCACCTCTGAGAGAATCTTATTAAGTTAAACCTCCACGGCCTTTGAAGTTCCACTCCGACATCTCGCCTGAAGACACAATCTTCTGCTCAAGAAGGAACACGTTTTTCTCTCGCTGATGGCCGAGTGAATTTAACAAGCCCCTCCAGCAGTGAAACTCTCCACGGGACGTGTGAAGAAGCATGTTTCTCTCCCTTAGTCCAACGCTCCTCCAGAACATCTTATTCCCATCACATTTAAGAAAAGACCTGCGTCATCAAACTTTCCCATAATCCTCACTGAGCTCTTCTGGCACACAGTCATCTCATGGGACACGGAGCGACTCGGGACTGTAAGGGCTGTTTTCAGTAAATAGTGCCGCATTTATCCAATGGAAAACACATGCTGTGATGGTGGTTTTAGGACATTTATGGAATGTTTCATATTGCAAATACTAAACATCCAGAAGAGACCAGCGCTACCTAAATCTCAAGATCCATTTGCATAAAAAGCTTGTTTTCAGTGGTTTTGACATTTATATCTACATTTATTCAGGGCAGTGGTGGCTCAGCGGTTAAGGCTCTGGGTTACTGATCAGATGGTCGTGGGTTCAAGCCCCAACACCACCAAGACACCACTGTTGGGCCCTTGAGCAAGGCCCTTGAACCTATCTGCTCCAGGGGCGCCGTATCATGGCTGACCCCTGCACTCTGACCCCAGCTTAGCTGGGATATGTGAAAAATAAATAATTTCACCATGTATATGCAGAAATGTGTGACAATTGGTTAAAATTAAATTATTCATTAATTCATTATTGTGAATTCTGTCCTCTATACACATCCTAAAGATGATGATCTTTCTGTAATAGCTGTTGGTACACAAGTGAACACAATAAACCCACACTGTCACACATCACGACAAGAACTGGTTGAAGGTTTGATGTGCTCTGAGGAAAGATTATTCTCCATAAGTTATCTTATATATACAGTACCAGAACCTGAAAACACGATAAATCACAGCTCACACTTTCAGAAGACTTTACTAATACTGTCATTTTAATATGACTCATGTCACAACAGGGTCTTAAAGAGCTCAAAGTAACATCTAGTAAAACTAGTGACTAAAGAAATGCACATTCTTACAGTGCACTTATTACAGGGACAATCCCCCCGGAGCAACCTGGAGTTAAGTGTCTTACTCAAGGACACAATGGTGGTGACTGTGGGGATCCAACCAGCAACCTTCTGAGTACCAATGTATTATACAGAGCACTTATTACAGGGACAATCCCCCCGGAGCAACCTGGAGTTAAGTGCCTTACTCAAGGACACAATGGTGGTGACTGTGGGGATCGAACCAGCAACCTTCTGAGTACCAATGTATTATACAGTGCACTTATTACAGGGACAATCCCCCCGGAGCAACCTGGAGTTAAGTGTCTTACTCAAGGACACAATGGTGGTGACTGTGGGGTTCGAACCAGCAACCTTCTGAGTACTAATGTATTATACAGAGCACTTATTACAGGGACAATCCCCCCGGAGCAACCTGGAGTTAAGTGTCTTACTCAAGGACACAATGGTGGTGACTGTGGGGATCAAACCAGCAACCTTCTGATTACCAGTTATGTGCTTTAGCCACTACGCCACCACCACTCACTTAATGATTCACTCCTGCTCAAAACGCAACTAAAGCAAAACATTAATAGTAAAAAGTAACAATTCTGATAACAAGAAGTACATTGTTTCTATTGCAAATGTCCATTCCTGATGTCAACAATTGAATAAAAATGCTCATTGTTTAGTTTTCACTCGTGGCATTGTCTGTCTGTTACTTTGTAATGTGATTGTAACTAGTAAGAAAGTATTTAATTGAACCTCCTGAGACCGGAGTGTAATGATGTGCATTTTCCATTCATCTTTTTGATTTTTAATTAGTAGCCCCTAAGAAACATACAATAAAATAAATATATATTCTTCCTTTATTTTTTTACACCAAATTGTGTTCCTGAAAATCGATGTACTCATATGTGGACAGCGGGAATAAGTTGTGAAATGTTAAATAATATCAAGCTTTAGAAAGTCTGATTTTTTTAATCAAGTTGTTTATCATTTATCCAGGAGTGTTGATTATTCATGTTTTTGATACATTAATCATAAATTATCATAATTAATTCAGGTTTAAAGTAATGTCCAGCATCATCCAATCACTGTCAATCATGTTCAAATAAAACATTATAAATGTTGAATCTATGAACTGATGATCATTGAGTGTCCAAACATCATCTGCAGCCTGAAACTGAACTTATGATCCGATTTTAGGAGTGAACGCACTTAACTGCATAGAGAGCTATAGGATGCTCCCTTGCTCCCTATTTAGTGCATGACTTAACCTCCAGTGTGCTGTCTGTCTGCACTGCTCTCAGAACAGTTATAGGAGAGCAAAAGGATGCTCCCTTGCTCCCTATTTAGTGCATGACTTAACCTCCAGTGTGCTGTCTGTCTGCACTGGTCTCAGAACAGTTATAGAGAGCTATAGGATGCTGCCTTGCTCCCTATTTAGTGAATGACTTAACCTCCAGTGTGCTGTCTGTCTGCACTGGTCTCAGAACAGTTATAGGAGAGCTATAGGATGATCCCTTGCTCCCTATTTAGTGCACGACTTAACCTCCAGTGTGCTGTCTGTCTGCACTGGTCTCAGAACAGTTATAGGAGAGATATAGGATGCTCCCTTGTTCCCTATTTAGTGCACGACTTAACCTCCAGTGTGCTGTCTGTCTGCACTGGTCTCAGAACAGTTATAGGAGAGCTATAGGATGCTCCCTTGCTCCCTATTTAGTGCATGACTTAACCTCCAGTGTGCTGTCTGTCTGCACTGGTCTCAGAACAGTTATAGGACAGATATAGGATGCTCCCTTGTTCCCTATTTAGTGCATGACTTAACCTCCAGTGTGCTGTCTGTCTGCACTGGTCTCAGAACAGTTATAGGAGAGATATAGGATGCTCCCTTGTTCCCTATTTAGTGCATGACTTAACCTCCAGTGTGCTGTCTGTCTGCACTGGTCTCAGAACAGTTATAGGAGAGCTATAGGATGCTCCCTTGCTCGAGATATAGGATGCTCCCTTGTTCCCTATTTAGTGCATGACTTAACCTCCAGTGTGCTGTCTGTCTGCACTGGTCTCAGAACAGTTATAGGAGAGCTATAGGATGCTCCCTTGCTCCCTATTTAGTGCATGACTTAACCTCCAGTGTGCTGTCTGTCTGCACTGGTCTCAGAACAGTTATAGGAGAGCTATAGGATGCTCCCTTGCTCCCTATTTAGTGCATGACTTAACCTCCAGTGTGCTGTCTGTCTGCACTGGTCTCAGAACAGTTATAGGAGAGATATAGGATGCTCCCTTGCTCCCTATTTAGTGCATGACTTAACCTCCAGTGTGCTGTCTGTCTGCACTGGTCTCAGAACAGTTATAGAGAGCTATAGAATGCTCCCTAGCTCCCTATTTAGTGCACGACTTAACTTCCAGTGTGCTGTCTGTCTGCACTGGTCTCAGAACAGTTTGAAATGCATTTTTGGTATCTAGAATGAAAATTTTTACTAGTGTTGTGTAATTAGCACTTGACATCTGTCAATCATATCCTGCGTGCGATTAAAGGTCAAAAGGTCGACACACAGTGGTACATCAGTGCCTTTAATATGTGATGAACTCTTAAGAATGCACTTCACATGCAGTCTTTCTCCAGCGCTGTAATCCAATGTTCTCTTAACTCATTTAGGAATTTCCTGACACAGGAAAACATCTTTCAATCAAGCCACAACTCTTTCAAAAGACACTTAAGGTCAAATATCCAACACAAAGTGAGTTAATAATGATATTGTGGAGCAGTTCTTTGGTTACCGTTCTAGATCATTTAAACTCTCTAATGTTCCCACAGCAACGTCAGATCTGGGATTGTTCCGGGTTTCTTCCGAATGTCCAGTTTGCATAAAAGCCTTTGAGTGTTTCCTGAATAAATCACAGTGAACGTCAAATCAAACGTTAAATCACTTTGTAAATTTTCACACTGTATAACGACTGTAAAGAGCCCTGAACTGTGCACCTTACCTTCATGTCGTGCTTCAGGAAAACGTTCTCTACACGAATATTTAAGTCCAGTTGGGAGCAAAACAAACCATTAATTGTATAACAGTCATATATAATGTACATACACTGACATCCATCATCTGCATAATAGTCCTAAACTCAATCAGGTCCAAATCCTTTAGTAGGAGAATCATGTTTTTCATCCAGATCTTCATCAGAATTCCCAAAATGAAGTAAAAGAGTCCCTGAGGATGTGAACCAGAAGGAAATAAAAGTGAATAGCGGGTCTCAGTCCGCTTCCAAACTCACTCTGGTGCGGTCTGATTGATAAATGAACGCAACATGGACCATAGACGTCTAAACGGACCAAAAACAGGAAGTAATTTGCCTAATAGTGACCTCAAGCACACCTGGTTCTTCTCCTCATAGGAGCGATGTTGCCCGTTACAGTTCGGGACAGGCGTCGGAACCGCCCGTCAGATGTCCTCACTGCATATCTTCATCTGTGTGTGCAACGGAGGAATTCCTGCCGCTGTTGTGACTCCTTTACACATTTTATTAACTCTTCGTTTGTTCTCAGCTGGTATAAATACACCATATATACAAATATACATCCAACGAGTGTGTTTCACCAGCATTGATTTGGATATTCAGTAAGTTCTGTCAATAAATATACGTCATAAAAGCGGTCCAATCAGGTTGTGACTTTTCCTGATGCCTTTGGTGTTGTATCGTTAGTTTCGGTATTAATGCAAGTGTGAACGCTACATGAACCAGGACTAAATGTGTCATTTTCTGTTTTGGTCTGGACCAAGAGAACCGAACTACACTAAACTGGTAGTAGTACACTAGTTGCCTCCGCTTCTGAGACCGACCATCGGCGCATCTGATCACGTGACTCGTTGTGCATGACACCGCGGAGACTCACAGCATGTGGAGGCTCATGCTACTCTCCACGATCCACACACAACTCACCACACGCCCCATTGAGAGAACCACTAATCACCACCACGAGGAGGTTACCCCATGTGACTCTACCCTCCCTAGCAACCGGGACAATTTGGTTACCCCATGTGACTCTACCCTCCCTAGCAACCGGCCAATTTGGTTACCCCATGTGACTCTACCCTCCCTAGCAACCGGGA
>NC_068316.1:547008-549508 GCF_025860055.1 Xyrauchen texanus
TGAGTGTCTAAGTGTGTGAGTGTGTGTGTGTGTGTGTGTGTGTGTGTGAGTGTGAGAGTGTGTGTGAGTGTCTAAGTGTGTGAGTGTGTGTGTGTTTGTGTGTGTGTGTGTGTGTGAGTGTCTAAGTGTGTGAGTGTGTGTGTGTGTGAGTGTGAGAGTGTGTGTGTGTGTGAGAGTGTGTGTGTGAGAGTGTCTAAGTGTGTGAGTGTGTGTGTGTGTGTGTGTGAGTGTGAGTGTCTAAGTGTGTGAGTGTGTGTGTGTGTGTGTGTGAGTGTGAGAGTGTGTGTGTGTGAGAGTGTGTGTGTGTAAGAGTGTCTAAGTGTGTGAGTGAGTGTGTGTATGAGTGTGTGTGTGTATATATGTGTGTATAAGTGTGTGAGAGAGTGTGTATGTATGTGTGTGTGTGTATGTGTGTGCGTGTGTGGTAGTACACATAGGGGGAGCGGTAGTGTAGTGGTTAGCGCGCTATGAACCTGGCGACCTGAGTTGGATTCCCGCTCATGGCCAACATCAGTGATGATTATCTGAACCGGTCCCGGGCCTCCCCTAGGTCGACTCAGCCTAAAATGAGTACCTGGTGCGGTGTGTGTAAAACATCGCCACCGGGGAGACAAAGGCGGTCGGGCGTGGTGCTGACCCCCCACCCCCTCGTGTACCGTTCCGGCCTTCATAGGTGCTCACTAACAGCACTTGCCCCTACAGTCTGTTAAGGCCAAATGGGGGATCTTTGTCTTTGCACGGAGGATGTTTTAGAGTCTCACCCTGTAATTTCTGTCAGTTCTTAACTTATTGATTGTATTTGACAGATTGAAAAGCTCTATTTTTGGTCTTTCCTATTCATAATGGTCAGTCCATTTTGACCGTGAACACCAAAGGTGTCATTATTTCTTTTTACAACCACTTATCGAATCAAGCCCAATTTATTTTATGTTAAGATGGTAAATGCAGGAAAGTCACCAAGTGTTTTACTGCTCAGATAAAGGAAACCAATTGTATACAATTTTAAACATATATTTCAGTCAAAAATGACAGAATACATAGGAGGGTTAAAAAAACTATTTTTCCAATGATTGAATAAATTATGCAATGAAGGTGCGTGATGGTCTGTGATTGGTTGCAAGTAGACCTCAGCGTAACACTGTTGCTACTTTTCACGACTAGTTAAAGTTGTGGCAGCTGTAAATGCAATCTTCATTATTTATTAGATTCATTAACTGCCATGTTTGAAATTCATTTATATTTCTCGATCGAGTCACACGTACCTCCTCTCTGAACTGTTTGGCCTGCTCTTCACAGCCCGGTAAAGAATGAATGAAATCAGCCACCTGAAAACACAAGAAAGAGTTTGATATTCATTCTCAAGACCTTTCAGAGCTCTGGAACATCAGAGCTGCTCAATGGGACAAACGGATAGGTTATTAAATGGATAGCAAGTCATCTTGAAGAGTCATTTCTTCTGGACAAGCGTGAGCTAAATGGTAATGGCATATATGACCCGAGAGCGATTCGTCACTCATGCAGAAGAATTGAGTTGCGTTCACTCAAACAGTCAGTGACTCGTGCTGTGACACCGGAGGTTTGTAAGAAAGATTCTTTTGCTCTTAGAAACCTTCTGCAGCAGAGCACAAATATCCAACAGTATTTACTGCCAAACACAAGCTGATGTGACAGGAAGAGAGTTCGACTACGCTCAGGGAGATCCAACAAACAACTGCTTCTAAGAATAACTCGCATGAATTATTAGAGCTCTGTAAGTGTGATTAATGATGAGCTTTTCCCGCAGTCCCATACAGTACATTTACAGTAAGAGCATCTGGAGCAGCGGCGGAGTTCAATTATAAAGATAAACATCACAAAGGATCTTTGGAACTAAACCTTCATTTATTATAAAGCAACAATGTGCCGCCAGAACGCATCAGTGAGTCCACAACACAAACGCTTTAAACCTCAAAACACGCCACATACTGTTCATACGGGGCGGTATGGCAGTAAACAGACGGTAGAGAGTCTGCCATACAGTAGTATATCTGACTGTGCAAACAGGTGATTCCAGTTTTACCAGAAATTTATTATGGGAGCAGTTTAGTCCATAAACTCTAGGGCGCGCTATATTGCGAATAACGTTTACGCTTAAAACGTTGAAGTCTCCGTATACATAAGTCAGGCATATGAGATATCATTTGAAAGCTTAGAAACTGAACATTTCAGAGATAACTTCTGCATTTATGTTACTATCAATAACAAAATAAGGCCTTAAAACATTCATGCTGAAAATTAGCTCCCACCCCCAGAGTTAATAGGGTTGAAATATTTATAAGAAAATAAAAGTCCTTCACATAGCACCTACAGTTGACGTCAGAAGTTAAAACTCATTTTGTAATTTCATATTAGCAAACTATAGTTGGACATCAACTTCCAGTCATTTTTCCAGCAATGGTTTACTGATAAACGTAAAAGAAGACACAAACACACACACGACGGACACGCCCGTAATTCTCTC
>NC_068316.1:559508-564508 GCF_025860055.1 Xyrauchen texanus
GTTGTGATAAGTCACATTAAACTTTTCACCAGGCCTTCATCATTTATTTTTGGTATTTTCAAATGCCTTTTATGTATACATGTTACGGTTTTAGTCTTGATCAACGTCATTTGAAAGTTTATAAGCTCTACTTTATAATGCATGTAGATATTATGACCAAAACTGAACAAGTGCTTTGAAATTCAACCAGCATATTTGTTTTACTCACAGATGAAAATATAGCGAGTAACTATATGTCTATAAATATATGTCTTTGACAATTATATTCATGTTGCTCATATGCTGCGTTTTCTCTTATAACTTCACGAAACATAAACAGAACATAAACCATCACATATGATTATTTAGAGTCTGTGATTATCTTTCAATCGAGTCCACACACAAGATAATCAGATGTATAGATCATTAGATAATCCACATGAAGCTCAATGTTACATATGACCACCAGGAGATGGCGCCAAATACACGACACAGACTCAATGATGACTCAAATGACACAGAATGAAACTCATTCTGTGAAATCTCATGACTAAAATCATGTCTGCATGCTATGCAAACCTTTAGTCATTGTTGTGTTTGCATGTATCATAATCAATATCATAAAGTTTTTTATATACTTAATGATATACTTAAATTTAAAAAGAATTTTTTTAGTTATTAGTTTTAAATTTTGGGTATGCCACTGAAACCGAAAATCTTCAAAAAAGGCCCTCAGAGTTTAAAGGGTTAAGAGTGAAATAATTTATTTTTCAATATTTATTGCGTGACAATTATTTCTATCAATTTGTCAAAAATTCCATCATTTCCACCACAACAAACAATTTTGCCCCTAATAAACAGTTTTCCAAAGTTATTATACTTGTGGCCCAAAGTGTGAGTGAAGAGCACGCTTGAGACGAAATATGAGACAAAGAAAAAGGGAAATATCACTTGTGCGCAGAATATTTTGATCAATCAAGCTGTAAAAAAATGTGTAAATATGATTTAATAATGTGTATTCAAGATACATCAAATGTTAGTAATGAAAATAGTCTTAGCAAGACAAAGGAGTCTGTCATTTAGTTTTAAAAGAGTTAAAAATGTCATTTCCATCAGCATCATTCCAGCACATGAACTGTTGTTGCCTTTGTGGCATTAGAGATGAGACTCAATAAAATCCACACTGCCACCTGTGTCACGTTACACTCGTGGTTGCCAAGGCGATTGTCACAGTGCATCGTCGTCTAAGCAACTGTTTTCAATCTGTTGTGTCACATGACCTGATGAAATATAAAGACGAGGACGCAAGCGGACAAAGTGTCACAGAAAATTAAAATCTTGCAGTGTCCGAGTTACTGTAGGACATGAGAGCATCACAACAGCAACAAAACACACGATACGTGACCTCATGAGCCACATCACACATTACAATCACAAGAACACTTCCACTGACCAATCACAAGCGAGTATTACAGAGCTAATAATCGTCATTATCAGTGTTGGGGAGTACTTAACTGAAAGTAGTGACGCTACTAACTTAACTACATTTTACAGAGACGTGACATAGAGGTGGAAATCCATTCTGTTATAAAAATCACGATTCTTAAGACAAACACATTTAAAATCGTCTCCCTGATGAGAAATCGATATATAATTTAATTTTAAATGACACGTCTTGCTTAATATGCTAATCTAATGATTAAAAGCTGTATTCCTGTAGAGTTCAACATGAACAGGATTTCTCTCCATATTTACAGAGTATTTATGTTTAGTCCTTTAAACCCTTAAACTCGGTGCTGCGGGTCCAAAGGGGGCGCTATATCGCGGAACAAGATTACACGCAAAACGTTAAAGTCTCCGTTTACATTAGTCAGGCACATGAGGTATCATTTCAAAGCTTAGAATCTGAAGTAACCATCAGTTCTGCGTTTATGTTACATAAAGTAACAAAATAAAGCCTGAAATAATTTGCGTCATAATTTAGCGCCCCCTAGAGGTAATAGTGTAAAAATGTTTATGTGAAAATAAGTCACATAGCACATATATGGACAAGTCATATATCAAATGAAAGCTCTCACTCTCAGGAACATGACTGTACAGATCATTTTGTTGCTCTAATATCACAGTTCAAAAGATGTTTAAAAGAATCACAAAGTGAAATGTGATTTCTGTAAGACATCAAACACAAATGTCTCGTTTATGCTCTGATAACTGCTGCTGTAAGCACCAAATAGCCCAAAACTTTATATCTGCTTTTACCTTCTATACGATTTATATAAAATGAGCCATTGTTTACTTGTCTGTGAGCTTGATTGGCTGAACAATCCAATGTTATATCTTACATGTCCAGAACAAAATATATCATCCAGAAGGAAAAGCATGCTAAACAAATCATAAGAAAAGATATTTTCGACTATTGATGATATAATGTTCATTATATCTTAATACATCATCACAAAGGGGAGGATCTCAGCTTTCTAAAGACCCCTAGATTGAGCTTGTAGTCCACTCAGAGGCCGAGATATTCAATGAAATAATGAGGGTGTTGCTTGAACTGAACATTAGACTGAATGTCTATGGGCGAGCACATCTGTGTTAGAGCGCCCCCTACAGTTCACATCTGTGAGGGGTAAAATGTGTTAGAGCGCCCCTACAGTTCACATCTGTGAGGGGTAAAATGTGTTAGAGCGTCCCCTACAGTTCACATCTGTGAGGGGTATAATGTGTTAGAGCCCCCTACAGTTCACATCTGTGAGGGGTAAAATGTGTTAGAGCCCCCTACAGTTCACATCTGTGAGGGGTAAAATGTGTTAGAGCCCACCTACAGTTCACATCTGTGAGGGGTATAATGTGTTAGAGGCCCCCTACAGTTCACATCTGTGAGGGGTAAAATGTGTTAGAGCCCACCTACAGTTCACATCTGTGAGGGGTATAATGTGTTAGAGCCCCCTACAGTTCTCATCTGTGAGGGGTATAATGTGTTAGAGCCCCCTACAGTTCACATCTGTGAGGGGTATAATGTGTTAGAGCCACCTACAGTTCACATCTGTGAGGGGTATAATGTGTTAGAGCTCCCTACAGTTCACATCTGTGAGGGGTATAATGTGTTAGAGCCCCCTACAGTTCACATCTGTGAGGGGTAAAATGTGTTAGAGCGCCCCTACAGTTCACATCTGTGAGGGGTATAATATGTTAGAGCTCCCTACAGTTCACATCTGTGAGGGGTATAATGTGTTAGAGCGCCCCTACAGTTCACATCTGTGAGGGGTATAATGTGTTAGAGCCCCCTACAGTTCACATCTGTGAGGGGTATAATGTGTTAGAGCTCCCTACAGTTCACATCTGTGAGGGGTATAATGTGTTAGAGCGCCCCCTACAGTTCACATCTGTGAGGGGTATAATGTGTTAGAGCGCCCCCTACAGTTCACATCTGTGAGGGGTAAAATGTGGCAATTCACAGAACTAGTGTGACAGTAGTTCACATATTTTACCAATAGTGTTGCTTTTCCAGTAACAAGCTACATTTTCCAATGAGGATTGCTGTAGCATCACAAAACAAACTATATATATATATTTGAACATTGTGTTATTTTGTATTCTTTAATTCAAGCTGGACGTTATATACATTACACATGCACAAGATACTTGTAATGTCTTATAACAACTCAAAAATATCATATAGATGTTTATAAGAAGACATTGCTTTTGTCACTTTATTTCAAGCATATCTACATTATTACATATACACAAAATACATACTACATATTACAAATAAATATATATGATACATTATAACTGCTGCAAATTGTTGTTTGTGTTATAATGCATTTATAACGTATTATAATTGTGGTTATAATGATTTATGAGAGGCTATAACATATAAGGTGTATCATGAGACATTACTCATGCATTAATGGGTACTTGCAGTCCAAATTCTAAATATTGGAGCATGGCCCCGCCCCAGACAGGACGCTCATGTGGGTTGCCAGAATGCTCAGCATCTGTTTTAAAGGATTTCTGGTCTTTAAGCGGTCTCCATCTTCCAAAGACATCTCCAGTATTTATCCTCGTCTACGCCTCATGCTGGGGTTTAGACGGCTGACGAGGCTTTTTAGGTCGGGTGAATCCGTTATCTCTGATCCAGTTGGTTTGCTGGCAAACATGTAAACAATATGGCAACCCGGCGGTGTGGAAATACTATTGGTGAGTGAGCAGTGGGCGGGGTCACACAGCCCAAAAACAGAAACAGAAATTCCGGCCCGGAATGGAAACTTCCCAGTGGAATATACCGACTGTAACATTGTTATCGGAGGAGCCAGTATCATATATATAACTTAGCATGTGTCCTAATTCTCCATTATATTACACACAGCACCTTTAATAGAAACTGTTACCAGTAACATCATCTGACAGATACAAATATGGTATTTTCTACTCTTAATGAGATGCGTTCCAAGTATCTTCACAGCACGGTTCATTATATAAAGTTCATCTGACATTATGATATAGGAAGTGATTTCCACACATCATGTTATTGTTCAGTTTCTATTTGACTCTGTAATTCTGATGCAGCAAGACGGCTCACAGATACAAAGATGACGCACACACTGATGGCGGTGTCGAGGTTTAACGCTGTGTTGGAGTCTCATTATAAACACAAGAGGAGTCTTCATCGCCGGATCACAAAATGTGAAGCCGCTCATTATTTGACTTGACAAATAAAAGCTGTCTCTTCTCAAACGCAGAGAGCGTTCAGCCTTCTACAGCACGAGACGTAAGGTCATCGTGTCACTTCGGTGACGTCTGCTCACATTAATGTCAGTCACATGACCGGCGCTTCTTAAGGACGATGAGATGAGCCGCTAGAGGTCGATTCGATGAGAGCGAATCAATGCAAATGTCAAGGACTCTCTCACCGATGAAGACGCTGAAATCATTATACTGGAGCTCTACAGTCCTTTAATATGATGTCATAATCATATTAAAGCTCTATTTGACAGATGATTTTAGGTTTATATTTG
>NC_068316.1:569508-619508 GCF_025860055.1 Xyrauchen texanus
TTTTCTATTCATTAAAACACACACACAAATGGAAACTGAATATATACCTATAGGATTAATATAGGAATGTACAGCGGAAGCGTCATGTGACTTTGCTTTAACAAGCCACGTGAAAGTCATCTGACGCTGAATGCAAGCAAACATGATGCTCACGAAACTCTAAACAAAAGAAACTTCCATTTTCATTTCTATTTCGCATCCATTTCCTCTGAACTGATGATTTTGTTCTCTTGGAAACATGACAAGTGTGATGTTGACATCAGGTTATTACTACGACACATCTGCATCTGCTCATTCTCAGCTGGTCTAGTCCAAAACCCCTCTAAAACCAGCACACACCAGACCAGCCGGACCAGTGAAGGCCAGATTAAGCTGCAATGTAGACCAGACTTCCTGTTGATAGTTAAAGTCTGCGACATCAGTTTTATGTGACTGCATCTTCCTGCTAATGTAATCTCAGCACAGAGCCGAAGGAGTCTGATCACAATATATCCTACACAATCAGTGTCACCAGCTAAAGAGGCTCCGCCTGACAATTTAATGATTTAATCGAGCAGATCTCTGGAGACAAATTAGGATTTACGACCAGCAGTTGAGAGCAGACGCCACCAAATGACTCAAAGATTTCAAAAGGTGATCTTCATGATTCATGGGGGAACATTTAAGTATAAAACAGTGTTTAAAAGCAACCTAAAAAGTCAAGAATTGCCCTGTAAGTGTCCCTTTAAGACATTAAAGGATTGCGACGTGTGGTCCAAAAGTCAGAGAGACCAGCAGAAATGCCTCTATTTTGCATTGCATATTTTATTACATGTTTTTTTATTTACATGCATAAAAAAATGTGTTTCGTAACATTTACCAAAAAAAATCCATAGATTTTCTAAACAGTATACATGCTAAAATGGATCTCTTTAAGAACAGCGTCAGCTCAGCTAGCATCTCACATAAGTGTTTCGGTTAAACGCATGCTAACGATTAGATGTGATTAGAAAAGGATATTAAAAGAGACATTATTCATTGACTAATGGATTGTGTGGATCTCATCTTTGGACACACATTACACGGAAGAGCCGAACCGAACTTCTACTCTCAACACGCTGAGTGACATCTGAACATTTACCAGCACTGGAGAATCACAGACATGTTTTACTGAATTTGTGAAATTTCACTCAGACAGCACACTGGAGGTTAAGTCATGCACTAAATAGGGAGCATCCTATAGCTCTCCTATAACTGTTCTGAGACCAGTGCAGACAGACAGCACACTGGAGGTTAAGTCAGGCACTAAATAGGGAGCAAGGGAGCATCCTATAGCTCTCTATAACTGTTCTGAGACCAGTGCAGACAGACAGCACACTGGAGGTTAAGTCATGCACTAAATAGGGAGCAAGGGAGCATCCTATAGCTCTCCTATAACTGTTCTGAGACCAGTGCAGACAGACAGCACACTGGAGGTTAAGTCATGCACTAAATAGGGAGCAAGGGAGCATCCTATAGCTCTCCTATAACTGTTCTGAGACCAGTGCAGACAGACAGCACACTGGAGGTTAAGTCATGCACTAAATAGGGAGCAAGGGAGCATCCTATAGCTCTCCTATAACTGTTCTGAGACCAGTGCAGACAGACAGCACACTGGAGGTTAAGTAATGCACTAAATAGGGAGCAAGGGAGCATCCTATAGCTCTCCTATAACTGTTCTGAGACCAGTGCAGACAGACAGCACACTGGAGGTTAAGTCGTGCACTAAATAGGGAGCAAGGGAGCATCCTATAGCTCTCCTATAACTGTTCTGAGACCAGTGCAGACAGACAGCACACTGGAGGTTAAGTCATGCACTAAATAGGGAGCAAGGGAGCATCCTATAGCTCTCCTATAACTGTTCTGAGACCAGTGCAGACAGACAGCACACTGGAGGTTAAGTCGTGCACTAAATAGGGAGCATCCTATAGCTCTCCTATAACTGTTCTGAGACCAGTGCAGACAGACAGCACACTGGAGGTTAAGTCATACAATAAATAGGGAGCATCCTATAGCTCTCCTATAACTGTTCTGAGACCAGTGCAGACAGACAGCACACTGGAGGTTAAGTCATGCACTAAATAGGGAGCAAGGGAGCATCAGTTCATAGATTCAACATTTATAATGTTTTATTTGAACATGATTGACAGTGATTGGATGATGCTGGACATTACTTTGAACCTGAATTAATTATGATAATTTATTATTAATGTATCAAAAACATGAATAATCAACACTCCTGGATAAATAATAAACTATTTGAAAAAAAAAAAAATTCTATAACTTGATATTATTTAACATTTCACATCTGAGTCCCACTGTCCACATACGAGTACATCGATTTTCAGGAACACAATTTGCTCTTTTTTTTTTTTTTTTTTGCTTGTTTATTAGGTGCTGCTAGTCACAAATCAAAAGACAAATGCACTCAGCAGTCTCACTCGGGTCTCAGGAGGTTAAAATGTAAAAGCTCAGGTTTTCAATGTTTTGTCTCTGTATGTAGTAATAAGTGAACGCATAAATATCTCTTTGGCCAACATTACTCCAGACAAATAACGCAGAGACTCAGAGGATATTTGTGCAGCTCGATTCACCTGCAGCTGCACTGAAACAGCGGAGTCACTGAAACGCCTCCGCTGGAAGATCGCAGTATAATCTTGCGGCATTCTAAAAATAAAACATTTCAATATCGTCGCTTTAAGGGTTCAGGCCTGTGGATCAATCGTAATGTTAAGAGGATTACTACGCCAACGGTTCTTGTGCTTATATAAAGAAAAGTCCTGTGTGTGACTGTTCTATAGTATGTACTGTATACTGAGCACAGCAATCATTAATAACTTACAGATTTACTTAATTGTAACTAAATGTCCTAAAATGTGCAATGTGTGAAATGTTTATCAATGCATAGTTTCACAAACTATCTTTAATAGTCAGCCGTATATATTGCCCTTATTCTTGATATCAGCAGTGGAATTACTACTATTAACACCACAATGACATCATTACTCATGGGAACGCACATTGTTCACTTCCCAAAATTGAATTTCTAATAATAAATACTTATTTTTAATGTCTGCAACTGCATGTTCAATGATCTGTCATTCACTCCTGTTTAAAATGCAATTACTTACTAATACCAATAATGTTTATTATATCAATAATTATATTCCTGATATCAAAAATGTAATTATAACTAGTAAAAATGCTAATCAGTCTCATTATATCTATAATGTTATTGTAACTATGTCAGAGGCCTTTTAAGATTTATTTCATTACTTTTCAATTTATTGATATCTGAAATCAATGTCCAGAAATACCAAATCTAACACTTAAAAAACATTAACAGATATTAAAATAAGCATTTCCACAGGTTTTACAGTAATCCAACTGTTGATATCAAGAATACATATTTGCACTAGTAACTGTGTAATCATTTTCAGAATTTTACTTATTGATTCTATTCCAAGAATGTGTATTTCTGTGATTATTTACTTAAATTGTGAAATTCTTAAAGTAAAAAATCATTTACAGAAATAAAGATTACAGCTTTTCCTGGTTGAAATTCCATTTTTGTACTCATGGTGCTCATGAATATCAGCAATCATCTTTCTTTACTAGTGCAAACATAATTACTGATATCAACAATTAGCTTTTTACTAGCAGTAATTCCATCATTGATCCCACATGTGCTTAATGACGAACGAGTTTGCAATAGTGAAAGAGATTGTTCATGTGACGATAATGTGTAATGTTGACAGACACAACAACTTCAGCTCAAAACACACTGGCACGCACACACACACACGCACGCACGCACGCACGCACGCACGCACACACACACACACACTCTCACACACACACACGCACGCACACACACACACACACTCTCGCACGCACACACGCACGCACACACGCACGCACACACGCACGCACACACACACACTCTCACACACACACACACGCACGCACGCACACACGCACGCGCACGCACGCACGCACGCACGCACGCACCCCTGAATCATGTGACTGACAGACAAAGATCCACGCATTCACGTTCTGTCTGCTGCTGACCGTAATACAATATTCCGATCCGGAGGGGACTCACGTCTCCATGGAAACAATACAAAAATTATACAATCAATCAATGAAACTGCTGTGAAAATGCTGGATATCATATAATTATCTGCAAACTGCAGCACCCCACTCAAATAAAACTGCTGACAAGAGTTTATTCTAGTTCCAACTCAAAATGCTTCATTTAATGGGTTAGAATAACAGGTTAGGCCTGAGTGTCTAAACAACACTATTAAATACATCACATACACCCAAACAACTGACCAGCCAATCAGAAGACACCAATCTCAGACCAGCCAATCAAAGAACTGTCTAATCGATGTCTAATTCTTAATGAGCAAAACAACTTAAATTCAGTCTTTTCCTCAAACAGCTGGAAATTAACAACACAAGTGCAGCTATTAAATGTCAAAAATTCAAAAATAACAATCAATATCCCAATAGATCAAGACGTTTAACACTCAAGTCAATCTTAAAACTTGGACTTTTACTCAAGTAGGAATTTAATGTGGTACATTCACAGGAGTACTTTATTCAAGTAACAATTTCTGTACTTCGTCCACCGCTGGTGATCTCAGACAAGCCCATCCAAAATTGGCAATTTCAGAGCAGCCTAACTACGGTTTAGCGCATCAAAATAATGCTGATGGAAACGCACATCATCACTAAAATGTCGACATCATATTTTTCAGTTTAACTCAAGCACATAAACTCTACGTCGATACTTCAAATGTCACGAAAAACTGGTTTGGAAACACTTTTTGTTGATAAAATTGGCATTAATGGAAAAATGTAGTGTCACATGACAGAGTTTGCCCCAATCGTTAGCCTGTGTTACCATGACGACAGTATTGAAAGCTGATTTATTGTACGTGATTATGGATTGATCTTTACGGCATATAGATCCGATCTGCAAACGGGACACTCCAGGAGTGCAACACAAATATCTCGTATCATGCACCGGTTATCAATAAGTACAAGGAGAACAAATGAATGAACACTGTGTGTGATTAATTTAATCGCCGTAAACATTAAAGTTGCTTTTACACACTGTTCAAAATAATAGACGGCAGTCACAGAATTATCACAGAACACAAACAACATCATTTCTGAGCACAAAGATGTTTAAAATTAAGAATAAATACACAATACTGGAGAAAACATCAGTGTGTTTTTCTGGAACACAATATAGCACAATTATATTAAATTATTGTTTAGCTTACTTTTGAAAAATGCTAAATTCCTTGTAGTAAATTAAGTAAATTAACAAATGAAAAATGGATACAGGCAGAAGGCTGCAAATGTCACAATTTTATTTTCCGTATTTTCACTTTGTCGATAAAATAGCGTGAAAGGTGGATGAAACTAGACTACAGACATGTACTCTAGAAAAACTGTAAAAGCAAGTTCAGATTGGTGCACACTGACTGCAGGAAGTGATGTACATACAGCATGAGCCAATCAGATCGAAACATTTCGCTGGAGCAAACACTCCAGACTTGTGATTGGTTGAAATGAGAGAAAAGCTCCAGACACTAAAGCGGACATTGAAACATACTCGATGCCTCACCTGAAATGACACTGTTCACATCGATATCCTCCTCCTCATCTTTAATGCGCAGATATTTCGCTGACTGTGAGAGTCTGAACAGAGAGAGAGAGAGAGAGAGATTAAGGTATATAATCATCACAGCCATGAGCAGGTGTTATTAGGGGGGAGGGACATTCCCAATCTAGAGAGCATCTGATTGGACAAAATGAGTGAATGCGGTGTCCATACATCTATAACTTTTGTATAACTTATGTCCTTTTTTCCAAGAACAGTCTGAAAATCTTAAATTAGTATTTAACCCTTTAAGCTCTGAAGGTGTTTTTAAAGATTTCCTGTTTCAGTGGCATACCCAAAATTAAAGGCTTATAACTTGACAACAACAAAAACCCAAGGAGGGTCAGGTGTTTGGTATCATTCAGGGCTGGACTGGGAAGAGATATCGGCCCGGGACCTTAGGCCTAAAAGTTGTTCGCTGTCCTTTTCTGCATATCGCGGCGCTGTTTTGTGGTCCGTTCTACATAACATGGGGGCTCAGTTTAGATTAGCATGGCCCGTTCGGCCCATTTCACGGCCATCCCACCGACCCGCTCTGTTCTCCTGATGGCGAGTCCGCCCCTGATTGGCCCCAAAGTGCGTCGGCACACCGGGAGAATGCCCGATATGCCAGATTACCAGTCCCGCCCTGGTATCATTATATAGCAAATTAAAAAAACCTGTATATATGAAATTATGATAAATTCTGAGACGGGGGAGAAAATTCAAAAAACATCTTGAACCAGAAATTTACTTTTCTATTTTTCTGATTTGACATTATATATCTCTGGGTGTAAATAATGTCGCTCCGTAATACTGCTTTTGTGTTGTTCCCAATCATGTCGACTGTATCTGAGAGAAAGTTTGTGTTGATACGACAAAGCAATCAAAAGTTCCAACATTACAAATATAATTAATCATAGTGTCCAAAAACATCTCCAAACAAATAAAAGATAATAATTGTACATAAGAACTAATTACACATGCAAACACAACAATGACTAAAGGTTTGCATAGCATGCACACATGATTTTAGTCATGAGATTTCACAGAATGAGTTTCATTCTGTGTCATTTGAGTCATCATTGAGTCTGTGTCGTGTATTTGGCGCCATCTCCTGGTGGCCATATGTAACATTGTGCTTCATGTGGATTATCTAATGATCTATACATCTGATTACCTAATGTGCTTGTTAATATTTTTACTGTTTTTATTCTCATAGCACACTTCCTGGAACTTTATTTGAATATTTCACATAATTTGAGACAGTTCGGGGTGAACTGTCTCCACAGTTTTTTGACAAATGCTCTATTTTCCTGGACTAATGTGAAGACACACAGGCGGTTTGACTGAAGTGTAATGATCTGTCCACGCTGCCTTGTCATCATTAATATCTAATGAGACTGGGGAATTTCACCACACAGATGAGTAATAATATTCAGAGAATCACAGCAGAGATCTGCAGATGAAAATGTGTGTTCCTTTAAACACATCACTGCATGCTAATAATAGAGATACTGTAGGAGGAAATCTGTGTGGGATCCTCTAAAATTAAACTAATATGATGAAAAGTGTTCTGACATCTGTATTACAGTCTGAACACGTCACTATATCAGAATAAACATCGTCTATAGCATTGTGAGTATATCTGATTCATTTCATGTCTGTTAGCGGATATTATCTTACAGGGTATCAACAACTCAGTTTGCACTAGTTAAAATGCTAATTCTTGCTATCAGGAAAGAAATTGGTACTAGTGAGTAACTTTTATAATCAGTAATCACATTTACATAACTAAAAATAGATTTTAATTACATTCATTTCTTACTAGTTTTCTTACACATATTAGCAATGCATTTCTTATTAGTAATAATTATATTTTTATATCAATAATTACATTGTTACTAGTGTAAATATTCATTCCTGATATCATTAATTGAACTATACTAGTATAACTAGTAAACATGCTAATGACCGGTAATTCGGTTTTCACTAGTGATGTTACATTTACATTTAATTACTCTGAAATCTACTTCCAGATATCTGAAATACCAAATATAACATGTTGAAATACATCTACAAACAATGAGCAAAACAAAAACAATGAATGTTGTTGATATCATGAATCGATATTTGCATTGGAAAACATGTATTATTGATATCAAAATGATAATTTTTACTGTATGTATTAACCCTTTAAGCCTGCAGCCCCTTGAGAAAAAAAAATCCAATGCATGTAGATATTATGAGAAAAACTGAACAAGTGCTTTAAAATCTGCAGATAAATCAGAAGTGCTCCGTTTTGATCATTTATAAAAACATTTTGCACTGCACAAATTATTGCAATCAGTAACAACATCAAACTGATCATATATTCATGTGTCATATGTGACCGATCACGGAAAGTAGGGACACAAGTCGGTTTTGGGGCATTTTGAGTTATTCACAGATTCTGAAAGTGTAGTCTCCAAGCTTTCCAACGATTTGTAACACATGGAAATCTGACAATATTTGGAGAAGTTGTGGCCATTTGAAGGTAGGCACTCAAAAAAGCTAAAAGGGGAGAAAACGGCCTCAAAAGATTGTGCAGTTCTCACCAGGGCTGTGTTGAAAAAATCGATTCACCAATTCTGAATCGATTTTCATTTTAATTTCAAAAGATCGATCCGTAACTCAGAGGATCGATTTTTTTTTTTTTTCACAAAATCACAGTTATAATAGGCCTACATTTTCCCCGTGAACTTTAACTTGAATTCACGCATGCGCTGAGGTGGAAGGACATTAAAACAACGAATATGGCGGTCAGTGACGTTAAGCAAGCGGTTGCTTTGAAAACTCCTGAAACGCTCAAAGCTCCGATCTGGCACCATTTCGGGTTCAGAACAAGAAATACAGAGAACGAGCTTGACAAAAGCAAAGCAATTTGCAAAGCCTGCCAAATGGAGGTGAAGTATTGTGGAAATACTACTAATCTCAGGAACCACATGATGCGACATCATCAAGACATCATATTATCCAAGCCTGCCACCGGACCGCAACAGATGACGCTGAAAAAAACTCTACAACTGCCAACTAATTCTGCTCGCTCTGTCAAAATAACTGAGGCGATTACGGGCTTCATTTGTAAAGATATCGCCCGTATTCTGTTGTTGAGAACGTGGGATTCAGGCGGCTAATGAAGGTAATGGAACCAAATTATGTCATTGTGTCTCATAAGCGTCTGTCTGAAGAAGTGATCCCCAACATGTACCAAACAGTAAAAGATGGTGTAATGTGTAAGCTTAAGACCGCAGAGAGGGTAGGCATTACGAGTGACACATGGACATCTGTAGCTATGGAATCTTACATGAGTGTGACAGTACACTACATAGACGAGCTCTGGAACCTCGTGTCTTACGTGCTGCAGACAACAGAAGTTGAAACGAACCATCGCTCTGTCTGTTTAGCTGAAATGTTAACCAAAGCTATGGAGGAGTGGGGGCTGATGAGTAAAGACCCAGCCATAGTCACTGACAACGCGGCGAATATGGTCCGTGCGGTTGAGATTACGGGGCTAACCCACGTCGGCTGCTTCGCGCACATAATCAACCTGGCCTCGCAAGCCGGTCTCAAACTGCCGAATGTTGCACGACTTCTTGGGAGAGTAAGGCACATCGCAAAGTTCTTTCATCGCAGTACAACTGCCACCCGTATCCTCAAAGAAAAGCAGAAGCTACTGCAGCTGAATGCACACAAGCTCAAAATTGATGTGGTGACTCGTTGGAACAGTGCACTAGAAATGCTTGAGCTTTTTAGAGCAGCAACCCGCGATCTCTGCCGCTCTGCTCTCACCTGATGTGCGGAGAAATGAAAAGGATCTTTGCAGCCTGAAGGAAGAGGACATAACAGATGCAGAAGATGTGGTTAGAGCTCTAAAGCCAATGAAGACAGCCACTCAAGTAATGTCAGAAGAAAAGTGCCCAACTCTCTCAGTGATAGCACCTCTGCATGCTCAGCTGCTGAAAGAGATGACCAGTCTCCCAGAAGACTCCAGAGTTGTTAAGGACATGAAGGATGAGATCAAGAAAAACTTAAGCACAAGGTAGGCCTGTGTGTGTGTGTGTGTGTGTGTGTGTGAGTGTCTGAGTGAGTGTGTCTGTTTGTGTGTGTGAGAGTGTGAGTGATATGAGACTATTTTACTGTGTATAAATATATATATATATATATATAAGGACACTTCATTATAGAAAGACATTGTGAAATTTTAATTCCAGGTATGTAAACCAGAAGGACATGCTGTACATAGCTTCAGCTATTGATCCACGTTTCAAAGCTCTGCCATTCCTGAATGAGGAGGAGCGAGACAAGACCTTCTCCAGACTCCAGACTGAAGCAGTGTGTGGGATGGAGGAAGATCCATGTAATGTAAGTAATCATTTTAAAAAGAAACTCAGTGGAAAAAGTCCACTCTCTCTTTCACTCACACACACACAAATTCTCTTTCTCTTTTTACACAGCAAGATGATGCTGCTGATGAAGTTGATGGAGTGGAGGAAGAGGTGGAACCCCAACCTCCGGCACCCAAGCAATTCAAGCAATCCAGTGCTTTGGAGTCTCTCCTTGGGGAAGCCTACAGACCACAACAGGAAGTAGGACCACAGAAAACTAAAGCGGCAGAGGCAGAAGACGAGATCAAAAGGTACAGGGAAAGGAGACCTGCAGGACTGCAGGACAATCCTCTCATCTGGTGGCGGGAGAATGAAAAGGAGTATCCTCTTTTGGCTTGCATGGCAAAGCGATATCTCTGTGTCCCAGGAACCAGTGTCACATCTGAGAGGGTTTTTTCAACTGCAGGTGACATCATTACTGCCAAAAGAAGTTGCCTTACACCTGGGCATGTCAATGAGCTACTGTTCCTGCAGAAGAATCTTTCTATTCCTGATCCTGAGTGATGGTAGTTCATACTCTGGGTTAAGACAAGTTTAATTTCCAGTTTTATTTTTATTTGCACTTTAATAGGCAAGGCCTTTTCCAGTTTTTATTTATTTTTGTATCTACTATTTTAGTTTTAAATGACCAGTTTACACAAATACACTTTAAAGGCAATTTAATGTCTTATACCTGGAGTACTTGAAGGTTTTACACACTACTGTGACACACTTGTGTTTTCTAAAGGTTTTTAAGTTCAAATTTTATTTACATTCTGTGTAATGTTGTCTGTTTACTGTGAAGCCAAGCCAGTAACAAACAATCTGTTTACATTTGCACAGGCTTAGAACAAAAGTGTTCTTAAATGTTGAAATGTTAAAATAAAAAATAAAGGTGCATCTGAACTGTAGGAACTTTTGGAAAATTCTTAATGTCATTTTAATAATACTTCAGGTTCAGGTCTAAATAATCGGTCTACTGCTGCTGATATACCTCTGCGCCTTCTGTCGTCTACACCAGTACAAGTTTGTGAAAGCAGTTGTATCAACACTCTGGAAGGGGATTGTTCTTTACAAAGATCAGTACTCCATTCATTTGCAGTTGAATGTCTATAATAATAGTATCAATATGTTGCATAACTACAGTCCTGTAATTCAGGTAACAGCTGGAAAAAAAAATGCTTTTTTCAAAAACGCTTATCTAAATCTCGAAGATCAGATCGGATCGAATCGAATAATGATAATCGATTCAAGATATTGAGAATCGGAATCGAATCGATTCTTGAAATTTGAATCGAAACCCAGCACTAGTTCTCACCTCTCTTTGCTGCTGGGAGTGACAATAGGGCTCATTTACATCTCATTTAGATAAGCCATACCCCCTGTAAAGCTCCCCCCTGTAAACATGGACTAAACATGAGATAACGGTAATGCGTGTTCTTAGAATGAACAAAAAACGACAAACTTTGATGTTTATGGAAACTCACCCCATAAGAAACAGAAAAGTATTCTTGCAGATCTCGTTGCCTCCAATGAAATAAGTCGTTCGGGCACACTTTCTCTTTGTCGGGGTCTTCTTTGTGGATGTAACCATCTCCGAAGTTTGCACTGTGCGTCTGTTTGCCTCTAAATGTCCAATAATTCGCATGACGCCAGTCCGATACATTCTTCCTCGTCTTCATCTTCGCTCAGTTGTAGATTAGGGATATTATTCAGTCTTATCATGCCACTTTCATCGTCGCTCAGATCGTCTTTCAGAATCAGTGAACGCTTGTTCATAAGCATCCGGCTTGTCGAAGAAGTACTTCAAAACATTTTCGTTGTAACGCCACGGTTCAGCTCGTCTGCGACATTCTTTGCGGCGTCCATCTTCATTGAATTTTGATATCAGATAGAGCCGGCTAGAGCGCTGCATAATAAGTAGCCACGCTGTTAGGGGGCGGGGCAAAAGCGCCGGCGGCTATTCAGTACGGAAATACACACAGACAATGACACGCCCCTACTGCATGCTAGAATCTCCGAAAAACAAGCCGATTTCAACCTCAAAATGTACGCTTTTAAATATACCAATACTGTTATCTCAAACATGGAGAGGCTTCTTCATGATCTCAACTAACAGATTCTGCAAAAAAGCGGAAATCACCAATTTTGGAAAAAAACACTTGTTTCTCATTTTGCTCACAAGTTGTGCTGCCGACTTGTGTCACTGGTTTCCGTGACGGGTCACATATGTTGTTGGAAAGATCTCAAAGAGTAAAATACAACCAGACTATTTGTTTTACTCACAGATAAAAATATAGCGAGTAACGGCTAAATATATGTCTTTGACTATTGTGTTAGTGTTGCTTATATGCCGCATTTTCACTTATAACTTCATGAAACATAAACGTAAATAAAGCCTTATTTAGAGTCTGTGATTATCTTTCAATCGAGTCCACACACAAGATAATCAGATGTATAGATCATTAGATAATCCACATGAAGCACAATGTTACATATGACCACCAGGAGATGGCGCCAAATACACGACACAGACTCAATGATGACTCAAATGACACAGAATGAAACTCATTCTGTGAAATCTCATGACTAAAATCATGTCTGCATGCTATGCAAACCTTTAGTCATTGTTGTGTTTGCATGTGTAATTAGTTCTTATGTACAATTATTATCTTTTATTTGTTTGGAGATGTTTTTGGACACTATGATCAATTATATTTGTAATGTTGTAACTTTTGATTGCTTTGTAGATTTTTTCAGAGCCACCTAATTTACACTTTTATTTACATAAAAGTACATTTTTGGCCCAATTTATTTATTTATTTTTTTCAGCATTTTCTTAGGCAGAGAGTCTCAGAATGTATCATTATAAAAAATGTGAAAGTTTTCCTTTACAATGAAACCAAACACTTGAACCCTCCTTGTTTATTCAGAGTTATAAGTCTTTAATTTTGGGTATGCCGCCACTGAAACAAGAAATCTTTAAAGACACCTTCAGAGCTTAAAGGGTTAAACTTCTTCACTGTTCCTTCTGTAAAAACACATGAAGGATTTCTCTCAAAAACACTTTACTTACTAAGTTTACAGGACCGGCATCTGCACGAAATGCAATGAAAATATTTTATACTGCAGTCATTTAATATGCCACAGTTAGATGCAAAGTAACACAGACAGTTTTATCCCAAACGCCCAAAGGGACTCGACAAATCACTTACACTAGTCTCTCTCTCTCTCCCTCTCTCACACACACTCTGACACTCTCTCTCTCACACTCTCCCCCTCTCTCTCCCTCTCTGTCTCTCACACACACACTCGCTCACTCTCTCTCTCTCTCTCATTATCCACTATCTCACTATCTCTCACTCTCACACACACTCTCTGACTCTCTCTCTCACACTCTCCCCCTCTCTCTCCCTCTCTCTCACTATCTCACTCTCTCACTATCCATCTCTCGCTCTCACCCACACTCACTGACTCTCTCTCGCTCTCGCACACACTCTCTGACTCTCTCTCTCTCTCTGTCCCTCTCTCTCTCTCTCTCTCTCTCTCTCTCTGAGGAACTCTCTGGTTATTTATAGATGTTCAGGGGATGTAAAAAAGGCTCCTTTGTAATTAAGAGTAAAGCAATGGAAACACGAATGATTAATGGTTGAAAACAATGTAAAATGCAAGACAGACGATCAAACAGAAGAGTTTACAATCCAACAAAAAAATTACAACATAAAAGAAAATGTCAGATGTGTAAGAATCCGATCTTGGACTCACATTCCCACAATCAGAATGTATGGACTGCATATACTGTGTTTTTACAGTTACAATCTTTTACATACAGGAAAACGGAACAAAATATGAATGACATAATCTTGTGTCAAAGCGTTAATAACATGTTAATAACATACAGAGCATAAAGATGAAGGGTTAAAGCAGAACAAAGATTATAATCAGATCATTGAATGGTTAAGGACCTACGGTTGAGCAGATAATAAAGGTGAAGTATTACCTGCTGGGTAAACGGCCTCTCTTGGCGAGGGGTGACTGCGGTTTTTGCCCCGGAGTCAAAGGTTCTTCTTTATGTTCCCTCTTCAACACTGGGGGTCGACCGCGCAGACGAGGTGCCCCGTCATACCCCGCTAACATCTCCCTGAGACAGAACAAAATTAATTAAACCATGCCGAAAAGAAGCAGATTATGATACTTAACACGTAATATTTGCACCATTCGCAAAATATTGAGACACACTTAAGGTGTCTTTACACAGCCGAGTTAAGAATTCTGGGCCCGTTTAAAATAAAAAAAAAAGAAAACTTGTTTATCTAAAAACAGTGATAGTGACATCAGAACACAACTGCACACAAAACAGAGAACAGAACTTACTAAACATGTCTGAAGAGTATGTAGAGAATTGATGCATTGATGCATTTCTATGCCCAGCCTTATTTTTTTTTAAAGATTTGACCGTATTCTGCCGAAAATAGAAAACAAGTGATCGATAGAATGTTCTGTCACTCATCACAGCTGGTTAGGATAAAAACACTGATTGCAATAGAAAATGTCCCTTTCATCGCATGTTGTTTGCCGTCAGATTAGGACACGGTATGACTGTGGCGTCCTGTAGCCTCCTTTATGTTTTCTGTTTGATTTACGAGTACTCTGTTAAACAAATAAGGCCGGGCATAGCAATGCATCAATTCTTGGAATACAAACTCTTCAAACATGTTTATTAAGTTCTGTTCTCTGTTTGTGTGCAGTTGTGTTCTGTTGTCACTATCACTGTGGAGGATCTATTTTTAGATAAACAAAACAAGCTTTCACTTGAACATCCCAATGTCATGAGAAGGCTGCATGAACTGTACCCTATCATGAACACACACAGTAGATCAACGGTCAGTCAACATTTACACTAAATAATACCAGACATTTTCACAAGTCCCTGAGGTCTAAGTCAAGTCTCAAGTCTTTGAGGTGGAGTCCAAGTCAAGTCTCAAGCCTTTGAGGTGGAGTCCAAGTCAAGTCTCATGTCTTTGAGGTGGAGTCCAAGTCAAGTCTCATGTCTTTGAGGTGGAGTCCAAGTCAAGTCTCAAGTCTTTGAGGTGGAGTCCAAGTCAAGTCTCATGTCTTTGAGGTGGAGTCCAAGTCAAGTCTCAAGCCTTTGAGGTGGAGTCCAAGTCAAGTCTCATGTCTTTGAGGTGGAGTCCAAGTCAAGTCTCATGTCTTTGAGGTGGAGTCCAAGTCAAGTCTCATGTCTTTGAGGTGGAGTCCAAGTCAAGTCTCAAGCCTTTGAGGTGGAGTCCAAGTCAAGTCTCATGTCTTTGAGGTGGAGTCCAAGTCAAGTCTCATGTCTTTGAGGTGGAGTCCAAGTCAAGTCTCAAGTCTTTGAGGTGGAGTCCAAGTCAAGTCTCAAGTCTTTGAGGTGGAGTCCAAGTCAAGTCTCATGTCTTTGAGGTGGAGTCCAAGTCAAGTCTCATGTCTTTGAGGTGGAGTCCAAGTCAAGTCTCAAGTCTTTGAGGTGGAGTCCAAGTCAAGTCTCAAGTCTTTGAGGTGGAGTCCAAGTCAAGTCTCAAGCCTTTGAGGTGGAGTCCAAGTCAAGTCTCAAGCCTTTGAGGTGGAGTCCAAGTCAAGTCTCATGTCTTTGAGGTGGAGTCCAAGTCAAGTCTCAAGTCTTTGAGGTGGAGTCCAAGTCAAGTCTCAAGTCTTTGAGGTGGAGTCCAAGTCAAGTCTCATGTCTTTGAGGTGGAGTCCAAGTCAAGTCTCATGTCTTTGAGGTGGAGTCCAAGTCAAGTCTCAAGTCTTTGAGGTGGAGTCCAAGTCAAGTCTCAAGTCTTTGAGGTGGAGTCCAAGTCAAGTCTCAAGTCTTTGAGGTGGAGTCCAAGTCAAGTCTCAAGTCTTTGAGGTGGAGTCCAAGTCAAGTCTCAAGTCTTTGAGGTGGAGTCCAAGTCAAGTCTCAAGTCTTTGAGGTGGAGTCCAAGTCAAGTCTCATGTCTTTGAGGTGGAGTCCAAGTCAAGTCTCAAGTCTTTGAGGTGGAGTCCAAGTCAAGTCTCATGCCTTTGAGGTGGAGTCCAAGTCAAGTCTCATGTCTTTGAGGTGGAGTCCAAGTCAAGTCTCAAGTCTTTGAGGTGGAGTCCAAGTCAAGTCTCAAGTCTTTGAGGTGGAGACAGAGACAAGTTACAGGTGTTCAAATATCAACACATGTTCACGCCGTAACATCCAGATGTGGGCATGAAACATACAATCAATTTGAATATGTGAAGCTCCAATCAGCTGTTTGCAAGACTGTGATTTATTCGTGTCTAAATGAAACCTCACATTCATTTTCTCTGCGAGATTCTTCTCTTGACAGGAAACGATGTTTGACATGATTCCAAGCGTTTAAACAAACAAGCGCTGTGCATTTCTCAGCCCTTACAAACGTCAACAGGAAATTACAAGTGTAACACTTCTGTTTATTGACCGAAGTACTTTCAAAATGAAACGCTGAGCTGCTGATGGAGTTTATTCTGGATTAAAAACACTTGGCACTGTGGGGATAGCATCTGGCCGAATGCCAACAGCAGATAATTAAATTGCACTACGTCCCTCTCGCAGGATCAGAATGAGGTAGATCACAGGTGCTGATGTGTTCATGAGGGGAAATATGAGACATGATCAGCGTTTGATTTGGGCGGCGATCAGCTGATTCAAATTTAAATGTTGTTTCATGCTAAATTCTGGAAAGACGAGAATGAGGGATTTGCCAATTTGTTAGGTGGAATTAAAGTTATTAATGATTAAAATGAAAGATTAAGCATTTACACATTGGTTTAAGAGAGTTTAACCTACAGCAAAACAATGAAAACAAACACACTTCTACTTTAATTCACTAAGAAAATGGACATTTCAAATATGACTAGCTTGCTGAAAATGCCACGAGTTGCTAATGTAATGAATGCTGTAAATAAAGCGATATTCCAAGTTCAATATACAGGATGTTGTGCTGTATTAACAGTGTCTGTGCATCTGCTGTATTATCACTGAAATTAACTAAATGAACAAAAACTACATCACATCTGCATGTTATATCAGAAATGTTTGCATATTGTATGCGTGTACAAATGTCCTAACTCTTGGCAGTCTGATCAAACAACGAGTGAAGTGACTTTAAAATTCGTGGTATCATTTTCTATGAAGCCCATATTAATAATGCATGAGTAATGTCTCATAATGCACCTTATAATCTGTTATAACATCTCAACAATTATAATACATTATAATACTTTTGACCGTTATACATTAGAGTATAATGCATTATAACACAAGCAACATTTCATTTATCTGCAGAAGTTATAATGTATCATATATATATATAGATTTGTGATATATGTATATAATATATATGCTTTAAATAAAGTGACAAAAGCAATATCTTCTTATAAACATCTATAAGATATGTATAACTGCATATAAGACATTTATAACTGCTTATAAGATATTTATAACTGCTTATAAGATATTTATAACTGCTTATAAGACATTTATAACTGCTTATAAGATATTTATAACTGCTTATAAGACATTTATAACTGCTTATAAGACATTTATAACTGCTTATAAGATATTTATAACTGCTTATAAGACATTATAAGTCATGCTGGAAGTTATAATGTATCATATATATTTGTGATATATGTATATAATATATATGCTTTAAAGTGACAAAAGCAATATCTTCTTATAAACGTCTATAAGATATTTATAACTGCTTATAAGACATTATAAGTCACGCTGGATGTTATAATGTATCATATATATATTTGTGATATATGTATATAATATATATGCTTTAAATAAAGTGACAAAAGCAATATCTTCTTATAAACATCTATAAAATATTTATAACTGCTTATAAGATATTTATAACTGCTTATAAGACATTATAAGTCACGCTAGATGTTATAAACATCACACATGCACTAATACATTAATAACACACGTTTAATGTACATTTTGAGATATGAATGAAACACGTGTAAAGCTACAATGTTAAAATCGATCAGAAACTGTAAATATGTTTGTTGATCACACAAGAATAAAAACTCAAACTGATTCTATTCTGAACTCTATTCAATAAACTTTCATGTTTGTGATCTTATTTAAGAAATAACTTCCATTATAGACGTTTGACTTGTGATGTATGTTAGAAGTTTATGTTATGAGTGTTTAGAAGAAGATATTGCTTTTATAAGAACACTTCTAATATGATGACATCATAAAGACTGTTTACATTATACAGCACTTATATCATGAACTTTATGAACTTCTGCGGCGTTACAATGTTGCGTGTGTTATGATGTATTATACTATAAAGCACAACTATCAATAAAGTCTTATAATGTGTTATAACTGTAGTTATAATTATTTATGAGAGGTTATATCTTATTATAAGGTGTATAATGAGACATGCAGTATAAATATAGGCTTCACAGTAAGTGTTACCAGAATCTTCTTTGATTTTACTGCCAGTTCATTCATCACTGGAAATGTGTGTGTTCTGTGTATTCTATGCATACAACACATGTGGTACACACTGCATACTAGCTTTTAAAAAAGGAAGCACGCCTTCTCGATCATACCAATGGAGTCTGACACAGACTGAATGTGTGACATGTCATCACCATGATTACAGGTTTAGCATGTCACTGCTAGTAAACAGTCCACACCTGTTATCAACATTCTCCTCTTCATTCTCGTCCTCCGCTTCCTCATCTGGACACAAGCGTTTGGTCTTCTGGACAAACTGCACAGGGATGAATGTGATCTGCTTCTCTCCTCCAAGACGGTCAGGCAGCATCACGTCTTTCTTCATGTTCATGTCAGAGTATGGGCATCCGAAGGCACTTAGAGAAAGAGAGATAAATGATTGATAGGAGGATTGCGCTCTGTCTGCCTCCTCAGTCTCATACACTCTCTGAAGTGTAACCAAATACTGAATACAATAATATCAGACTGAAGTTGTGGTCCACATCTGAACAGTCCATTAAACTATAAAGCAGCCTCCGTTCAGAGCTCTAAAAGAACGCCTCATGAATTTAATGGTGACAAATTTAACTAGAGCATTAAAACCATTCAGCGCCTTCTATAAGGAACCAATGGAGAGTTCTGCGCTCATATGAGCACTGTTAAACGCTCGAGTCCATCTGAGATCACGTGTGCTGGATGATGAACACGTGTAGTTTTATATCTGACATGATGCTGTTATTACACTCAACAAATCCACTGCGTCACACTCGCTCAGATATCCTCAACTCAACCCATAAATCCACGAACGACTGATGAAGAACACAATTCCACAATGCACTGCGAAATCCAAGATGGCGGATGAATCGGGAGAAATGGCGATTACAAATATACTTAATTTAATACTGAGAGGTACCGGTGGTCTGGCCATCTCGGCGAGTATTGACGCTGACTATCACACCTGGAGTCGTGAGTTTGAATCCAGGGCGTGCTGAGTGACTCCAGTCAGGTCTCCTTAGCAACCAAATTGACCCGGTTGCTAGGGAGGGTAGAGTCACATGGGGTAACCTCCTCGTGGTCACTATAATGTGGTTCTCGCTCTCGGTGGGGTGTGTGGTGAGTGACTCCAGTCAGGTCTCCTTAGCAACCAAAATTGGCCCGGTTGCTAGGGAGGGTAGAGTCACATGGGGTAACCCCCTCGTGGTCACTATAATGTGGTTCTCGCTCTCGGTGGGGCGTGTGGTGAGTTGTGCGTGGATGCTGCGGAGAATAGCGTGAAGCCTCCACACGCGCTACGTCTCCACGGTAACACGCTCAACACGTCACGTGATAAGATTTGCGGATTGACGGTCTCAGACGCGGAGGCAACTGAGAACTGAGAAAATGATTTGCATTGCTTTAACCCTATATGCCGCCTGTATCACATCTGACGCTATTTTCTAAAGCCTTTGAATTATTAACATAATCAAAAAAATTGGCGGATATCCTGTTGTCTACAGTGTACTAGATGTCTGTTGCCACCTGGACATTTCCGGGCACAAAATATTTGTTTTTTTTCCCCAAAATGTCCTTTTTTGTATTATATGCCTCATTTTTTTTATGTGAAATCTGCTGATTTTAATAAAGTAAAAGTGACAGTAATGATTATATTGTTACTGATGTTTTAAAAAGAGTATTGGCTGAATATAAGCAACTTGTGCTTGGTTAACATTTTGCATATTATTTTATTGAAAAAAACAAACTTTTAAATGCATGTATTAAATATACAGAAATATTTAGTTAAATATTATTTATATTGTTAAGCCATTTCTCACCTCCTTCTTGCCCATCTAAACCTAATCTAATGTATAATGGGTTAGCTCGTCTATAATGAAGTTTAATTAACAAAACAAAGCAAGAGAAGATTATAAACTGGCTTTCAACATTTAATCACCCACATTAATATGCAAGTTAAATTATGTTTTTATTCAGGTGTATTTATTATTGTAATACAGCCACTGAGTGTCAAACTCATTTAAACTCTAGAGGACGCTTAACAAAGGGAGACAAATCTAAACTAAACTGTTTCAAAGTTGCAGATAAATAATCCTGAAATAATGCCTCACCTGTACTCTTCACCTGTACTCTTCACCTGTACTCTTCACCTGTACCGTTCACCTGTACCCTTCACCTGTACCCTTCACCTGTACCCTTCACCTGTACCCTTCACCTGTACCCTTCACCTGTACCCTTCACCTGTACCCTTCACCTGTACCCTTCACCTGTACCCTTCACCTGTACCGTTCACCTGTACCCTTCACCTGTACCCTTCACCTGTACTCTTCACCTGTACCCTTCACCTGTACCCTTCACCTGTACCCTTCACCTGTACCCTTCACCTGTACCCTTCACCTGTACTCTTCACCTGTACTCTTCACCTGTACCCTTCACCTGTACCCTTCACCTGTACCCTTCACCTGTACCCTTCACCTGTACCCTTCACCTGTACCCTTCACCTGTACCCTTCACCTGTACTCTTCACCTGTACCCTTCACCTGTACCCTTCACCTGTACCCTTCACCTGTACCCTTCACCTGTACCCTTCACCTGTACCCTTCACCTGTACCCTTCACCTGTACTCTTCACCTGTACCCTTCACCTGTACCCTTCACCTGTACCCTTCACCTGTACCCTTCACCTGTACCCTTCACCTGTACCCTTCACCTGTACCCTTCACCTGTACACTTCACCTGTACTCTTCACCTGTACTCTTCACCTGTACCCTTCACCTGTACCCTTCACCTGTACCGTTCACCTGTACTCTTCACCTGTACTCTTCACCTGTACTCTTCACCTGTACTCTTCACCTGTACTCTTCACCTGTACCCTTCACCTGTACCGTTCACCTGTACTCTTCACCTGTACTCTTCACCTGTACTCTTCACCTGTACTCTTCACCTGTACTCTTCACCTGTACTCTTCACCTGTACTGTTCACCTGTACTCTTCACCTGTACTCTTCACCTGTACTGTTCACCTGTACGATACTACCTAAACAGCCAGTGTTGAGATACATGTATGCAAATGCATGCAAATTGGATGCAAATTAGCACTCCAATTCCGTTCTCAAGCTGAGAGGAACTTGCTGAAGAGTAGCGAGTAGTCTCTCGCTCGGTGTAATCAAACGTGGCTTTCTAAAAATAGATTGCATCCTTTTATGAAGAACGGGTTATTACAAACGCCGCGTGCACGACTGGTTAGC
This sequence comes from Xyrauchen texanus, assembly GCF_025860055.1. Classification (NCBI taxonomy): domain Eukaryota; kingdom Metazoa; phylum Chordata; class Actinopteri; order Cypriniformes; family Catostomidae; genus Xyrauchen; species Xyrauchen texanus. The sequence goes on from NC_068316.1 coordinate 591,323, forward strand.
GTGATTATATGATAGTAAAGGTGAGCTACAGGAACAGGGAGAGATTGCAGAGTCAAGTGTCGCAGCCCGCAGCACAAAAGCTACAGATGTCTGGGTCATCGGGGTCACGGTCGAAGTGCTCGTGTAGAGCTCATCTGTGAGCGGACGGCAGTGAAGGTCAAACACAGCAGCACTAAACTGACCCTGTGAACAGCTTCTATCAAAACCCCGATCAGATGTGAAGCTTTGCCACACATCAGCGAGTTTAACTGGAGAAATGAGTGATTTGTTTAAACCGTGACCCTCATCGTGACATATTTTTGGCAGGAGGTGCGGGTGTCTCATCTCTGAACTGCGTCCAGGAGAACCTTCAAATCCAAATCCAACGGCTGAGACCTTACAAAACTCCCTGAACATCACAGATAACAGCTGAATAAGACAGCAAATCCTACTTGCCTTGCAGAAAGGTTTTAGTTCCATCATTTACTCACTCTCATGTTGTTACAAACCTGTGAGTTCGAGCAAAGTTAATGATATTCATTTCACGTTCATGGCACTTACTAAATATGCTTCCCATCTGAAGGGGTGGCAAGCAACCAGGATATGATGTCATATGATGAGGTAGGGCTTGTGGTGTAAGTAAATATTACATCACAAATAACAAACAACATTATATTATTATTTTCAACGCACTTTCCGGTATCAACGAAACACGCGGCTTTAGAGCCAAGAGGTTAGTGTGTGCCGCTTCAATCTTCTATTGGACACGCGTCTTCTTGTCACACGTCACGGATTCGCAGTCCAGAGTTCACCAAACCTGAACTTTCCACATGCAGAGTAGAACGAAATGTCTTCGCACAATGTACCATGTATGGCATACACCGATATACATTTTAGAACATCACAAGTACATGTTATGCAAACATTATGTTGGGCAGTTCAACGGAAATCTCCACCACATCAGTTCAAATGAAAAGTTACCAAAGGAACAAAATGCAGTTTAAGTTCTATAGTGCTGTAATGGATCATGGGAAATGCTGTCCATACCGCTAGAGGGTGCCGCTTGCTTACACAATGCTGACTGAAGAGCTGATCGCAGTCCATTGCACCACTCACGCGAGGGATCCGCTCCGCTCGATTATTTTGCCAAAATCTAAATCTATTGGGTGGCATGTTCCAGACTTTCTGTGCTGTAATAAATAATGTTTCTAGATGTGTTTAGGCTACTATATAAGACTAGCTACACTGACCGAACCACAGCTTTGCATTGCAAATAAAAGTGCAAGAACATGAAAACACAGAAAATGCATCATCGTGCAAGTAAATGTAGTCCCGCGCTGTGTATTGTAACCACGCATCTGTACGACGAGAGCACGCATGACCAATAGAAGATTGAAACGTCACACGTTGAACTCTTGGCTCGATACAATGAACACATATTTCGAAAGCCGCATTTTTTTATCGTTTCTGGAAAGTGCGTAGACAATATAATTTAATATACCACAGTTAGTTACGGTCCTTGAATCTGATTGGACGAGAGATATGGTGTGACAGCATCAGCACTCGGATGCTTCACTGTGTGTGTATCACTCAGCTTCATGCTGTTCTAAACTAAAGTGTTTCTGTAAGGAGTTACTGGCTTTATTTTTGACATTACATATGTTATCCAGCAGGTGGTGGCAAAAGGTCATTTTTGTGTGTAATATGAGCCAGTTGGTGACGTAAAGTGAATCCGTAAGTCATTGTTTACATAGAACAGCACTCTGTGAGTTTCCACATTGGACACATACTGTTTAAAATGGCGGAGGACATCGCTGTTTCTATAGTGAATGAGGCTACCGGCACCGGCTACCCCGAAATAGAGAGGAATACCCCGCTTGGATGTCTATTTTACTTCAGAAAGCTAACAGCATCTCTGATTGGGTGTGGCAACAGGTGATTTTTTGGCATTACGGTAATGAGAACTGTCATGAGTATAACAGCAGAATGTAAAATAATCTTAATGGCCCTTTTCAGAGTGCTAAATATAATGACATATTTGTTACTTTTGCTTTTAGGATTGAAGTCGGACCAGGGCACCTTTCATTAGAATCACCCATTGTGGAAAAGGGCAGTGTGGACATTCTGCTAAACCTTTCATGTTCCGCTGTAGAAAGTGAGTTGGTAAATGAGTAAATGATGACAGAATGTGTATAGTGTGATTATTCGGTGTAAATGCAGATGTCTCACCTGTGGTGTCCTGTGTGTTTTGCTCCTTTAATGTGTCCGACGCCTCTGCAGCCCGGGGTCGGACACACGCCCTGTGTCACGGAGTTCTTCAGGTCAGAAATCCCTGCGTGAGCTTCACAAACAACAACGACAACCATTAGAGAAACATCAAAAACCAATAAAAGTGTTTAGTTGTAGTTTATATAGTGTTACTACACTCGCTGTGTCACACACTGTTATTACAATAGCATAGATCACACGAAATACCACAAAACATCACTTCCTGCAGGTCAGGTGGGTAATTTATCATGTGATCTCAGAGTGGCATAATGGGAACACACTCACTCACTCACTCACTCACTCACTCACTCACTAACAACCACAACCGCCATTAACCACTAAGTGGCGGTGACGTCACCACGAGGCTTGTGCCAGGCTATGTGCACGTTAAGGCCACGTGAAGTGTCGAATTCCCGCTGGCAGGAGGTCACGGGACAGATCCAACAGGTGACACGGGTCGACTGATTGAGATGACTGGCTGATGGACCACCTGTGCCCCCTACTGTGCCAACTTGCTGTGCTTTTGCCACCCTGCGCTCTGCTCATTGTTGTGAGCGTCGCTCCTCTGTCCTCCGTTGTTGTTGGAGGCCACACACACACTCCAACTGGCCAGTAGCGTCCTTCACAAGCCTCCTCCAAAGAGGCCGATCTTGACACTGCTGGTACCAGTCATCGGCAAGTCCATTCAGCTCCACATCCTCCTGTACCACATCACTCCATCTCTTCTCCAGCCCGTGCCGCGCCCGCTTAGCCCCCTCTATCCGGCCGAACAAAAGCAGGCATGTGGTGGCCGGGCATGCGGGCTACATGACCCAGCCAACACAACCTTGCCTACCGGAGGAGCTCACCGATGGGACTTTGTCCACATCTTTCAAAGACTTGTGAGCTCCTCACACAATCCAGCCTGGTTAAACCCAGGATGGATCTTAGGCAGGCCAACCAAAATGTTTCTAATCGGCGATGATGTTCCATTAGGGGGGTCCACGTCTCGCAAGCATAGGGCTCCGCAAGTCTCTCCTCAGCGTGCCTGGCAAGGCGATTTTAAATAATCCTTGCCAGGACCTTTCCCGGCACACTGAGGAGTGAGATGCCCCTATAGTTATTACAATCCACACGGTCCAGACCTCCTCAGAAACCCTGGCTGAAGGAGGAGGTGTTCAGGCTGGCTGAGAAAAAGCGACAGGCCCACTCTCATCATCTACAGCATCCCACGTCAGAGAATGAGGAGGATTACCGCAGCCTTCGCTCTGAGGTTTGGAGAGCCGTGAGGCACTGCAAGGATAGTTGGTGGTTGCAGGTTGCTGAGGAGATGGAGTCTGGCTCAATGGCCCACGATCACAAATCGCTCTTTAATTCTATCAAGAAAGTTACTTGCAGCGCCACACCTATAACCATCATTAGGGGAAAGAACGGTGATCCAATCTCCAACCCCCAGGGAGGGGAAGTCGCTCAGCATGGAAACAGGATGATTAACTATGAAAGCACTATTGATTTCTGACCCAGTGAATTTATAATATGGTGTAAAACATGATTATTTTCATCACATTTTCGGATTATTTTCATTTAAGCTGATCAATTAGCATAATTGCATAAACATCACATTAAAGGAATATTCCGGATTCAATGCAACTTCAGCGTAATACACAGAATTTGAGCGTTACCACTTTTCTGAGGCACTTCCAATGCAAGTCAATGGGGTTTAATCTGTAAATATTAAAATACTGTTTCAAAAGTATAGACACAAGACATGAACAATATGTGTGTGAACATGACTTTACTGTCATTAAATCACCTAATAACCACATCTGTGGAGAGATACAGACAATTATACAACTTTGTTGCCATGACGACATAACACTGTAAACTCTATTAGCAATTTAACCACACTAAAATCATGTTAACATATAATATAATAAAAATAGTGAGTATTTTACAGTTTATGGACTGGCCCCATTGACTTCCATTGTAAATGCTTTAATGTGACCAAGATGTTTTTATATAGAAGAAGCGGGCATACTCACTCAATGGAGGTTCTAGCGGGTGACCCGTCCTGGCACACCAGCCCACAGGATGAAGGTCAGGCAGATCTGAATCCACCCAGAAATCAAACTTTTCATGCCAGCCGTCAAAATGTACCTGGTGATTAGAAGAAGAGAACGATTAAAACACAAGTACGAATCACAGACGCCAAACTGTGATTCCACTGAAAGCCTTTTAGTCTAGAAGCTGTTTCTATAGATGTTCTAACCCAGTAATGACCTTCATGTAGCAGCACGTTTGGTTCAACACAACCTAAAAATGGTCTTTTGAACAGTGAAATGATTTCTGTCTCACTTTGACTCGGTAGTCTTCGGTGTCTGTGATGGTGGCTACTCGGACGAGCATCGGGTTTCGTCGGTCCACCGCTTCCAACTTCATGTTCACCTGGAAACCGTGTGGACTTCTCTATAAACACACAACACATCTTCAGAACCTCTACAACACTTCACATGAGCTATAAGCGCACTGATTGACACATCTATCAGTCAGAACGGTCCATTGAACATTGAGAAACACACCATACAGAACGCTTGACTCGGGGCAGCAGATGCACTCGTGTCTTCCATGTAGTCCTCCCAGATGAAGTGCTCTGGATTGGGGTGTCCTAAAAATCACAACAAACATAAACTCATCAGAATATGAATCATTCACACACATTTGAAGTATAATGATTTAAAATGATCATTTTTGCACTGCTCAAAGAAATACATAAATGATGATGAAAGCCAAATATAAAATGCCACAGATGAATATTTACTGAGTAATCCATTATTGTGTAGAGGGGCTCAAATGACAATTTCCGCTTATGATTTTGGAGCAAAACTACAGGTCAAATAAATACCCTTAGAAAGGTGTCAGCATCATGATTTTAATTGTACACAGAGATTAATAGATCTATTACTAATATCAGCTGACTACAGCACCCCTAGTCGCATTATACGACAACGGTGTGAGTCAAAAAATGAGAAAAAGCACTTTTTTGTGTTGTTTTTCCATATATGGAGTGCCTGTATCTCCTGAAGTATTACAGATATCTTAATATACTTTTATATTCTGATTCAGAACAAACTTTTATTTTTGTATCAACATTAGTGAGACCCTATGTTGTTAAATTCCACAGATGAATATTTACTGATTAATCCATTATTGTGTAGAGGGGCTCAAAATGACAATTTCCACTTATGATTTTGGAGCAGAACTACAGGTCAAATAAACACCCTCAGAAAGGTGTCAGCATCATGATTTTAATTGTACACAGAGATTAATAGATCCATTACTAATATCAGATGACTTCAGCACCCCTAGTCGCATTATACGACAACGGTGTGAGTCCAAAAATGGGGAAAAGCACTTTTTTGTGTCGTTTTTCCGTAGTTGGCATGACTGTATCTCCAGAAGTATTACAGATATCTTAATATACTTTTATATTCTGATTCAGAACAAACTTTTCTTTCAGCATCTTCATTTTTAAGTCCCTGCATCATTAAATCCCAGAGTAATGGGGCCCTCAATATGGCTCCATGTGTAAATTGTTCAATCTGACCAATTTTCAATGGTTGAAAACTAAACTTTGGTCACACTTTATAAAGCTAATTTAACTTGTCCAACAAAACAAATGTCTGAAGTACAAATAATGTTGAATCTAGAACTGTACCCTTATTTATCCACATAATATCAATCTCAAAATCTCACTGCTATTCATACTATGTAAATATAATATTATTACATTTACATTTATTCATTTGGCAGATGCTTTTATCCAAAGCGACTTACAGAAGAGGAGAACATCAGCGAATCGTCTCAAGGAGACATTTGTACAAAAGTGCCATATTACAAAGTTTCACTAGCATCAGAATGGCATTCAAAACATCTACAAGTGCAATTGATTTATTTTATTCTTTGTTTTGTTAGTGACGTTAAATGCTCTTGGAAAAGATGCGTTTTGAGTAGTTTTTTGAAGATGTTTTGGTACAACAAGGCGACGTTCCTTATTATTAAAACTTTAATCAAATTTAAATATAATAATCATTCAGCTTATTTTTTTGGATCAAATTAAGAACTTTTATACAGATCCTCACAGCACAATCCACAACATAAAGTGAGATATTGCTAAATATTATTATAATAACGGAATATGCTTTTATACAATACCAACAATTATTATTATTATTACAGTAAATATTACATAGCTATACAGAATAGTGATATATTTCTTTGCATATTTTCCATTAAACTGAACTTTATTTTGATGGAAAACTGAATAAAGAACTTTCAGTTTCGACGTGTTTTTGCCGGAAGTTTCTCAGCTCTGGAAAAGAGGTCCCATGGTCCAGTGTGATTATTAAATCACAAAACATGGTGATTTAATTGATTATATACACAAGTCTGAATATATCAGTGTAAATGTGCTGTGTGCTTCAAGGTAAACGAGTGCTCTGCTCAAGAGCGCATGATGATCATGTGTATGAGCGGCTTTACCAATTTTGGTGATTTACCCTGAGGTGCAGTGAGTGGCCGTCCGTGATCCTGACACCAGCCCACCGGGTGAATATGAGGACTGCTCGCGTCACACCTGAGGAGAGAGAGAGAGATGAGAGAGTGGTTTGTGTAGTCAGTAACATGTGAGTGAAGATCTTCATGTGTTAATCAGTGTTGAAGAGACTCTTATGATCTCTTATAGTCTGTGTGCAAGTCATGAATATTAAACGTCCAATCAGAGTCTCCGATAGTCACATACATCATTAGTATTCACAGGATCTCAGAGACATATCAGTGTTATTATCCTTTACTAAAAACTACATTAAACCCTGCATCTAACCTAATAACCATCATTATGCAAATTCTTCATTTCCATATTGATTATTGTTCTTTTACTTGTCCTGGCATAATGTATGTTAATACTCATTATTAGTTTATAGTTATATATATATATATATATATATATAGGAGTTGGAGCAGATTTGCTTGTTCAGATTATAATATCAGGTTTCAAACATCAATGTATATATATATATATATCTTAATATTCCCTATGGGGTATTTTATTGATGCATTCAGTATTGATGTATCTATGGCCACTACATTAAATAAGTTTTAATTTATTTATATTTAATTTATATGTGCATATTTATCTCTGTTTGGCCACCACATATAATTAGTTTTAATTTATGTATTTATTTTTGCATATTTATCTCCGTTTGGCCACTACATGAAATTACTTTTATAGTAATAATCAATTGTGCCAACAAATACATTTCTTTAAAAATAAATTGCTGGTTTAGATTACAATATCAGATTTCATAAATCAATTATATAAAATATAATAACACGCATTTCAATTACATTTAATTAGAATAAAACTAAATAAACATAAATTAAAAATAATCTACGTATAAATAAATAATCCTTTCATAAAGTCGTTACCACGGTTACATTCGCACAATAGGTTCAAAGGCAAATACTCTTGTACACGGATACGGCCATTAACACGCATGTGGAAATGTATCATATATCATGAATCATGTAGTAATAAACATTTCAAATAAAAGATCTTATATTTATTATATATCATGTAGTATTTCATTTCCCAATTCAATATAAAGCGGAGATGTTAATTAGCAGCGTGAGGTTGAGTTACACCGACTGAGATGAAGCGGTTCTCACCAGTAGTCGTAAGTGTCGTCCCAGTTGTCGAAATGAACCAGGAACCGATTGTCTATGATATCTGCAATGCTGGCGACACACACCAGACACAGGTTCTTCCTGTCCACCGCCTCCAACTTCATCCCCACTTCAAACATCGAGGAGTTTGTGGTCTGTATGGAGAGAGATGCATGAATTCCTTTATCAGCGTCGGCTCGTGGGAATAACGCAATAAAACACCCGGCAGGACGAGTGTCATTTGTCTGAGAGAGGAAGTGACATCACAGCCGAGACTGAGAGTGATGTCAGGAGACGCTGGTCACATGACTTACACTGCTTTGGGCTTTGAAGAGAATCTTTGGTGCAGCTTGAGTGTTACAAGACTCCAGATATTTCTCCCAGCTGAACTCGTTGGACTTGTAACCTGATGACAGAAAACACATACAGCTCTATCACAGCCCAAAGTGAAACCAAAAGCATGTGTGTATTAAAGTCACAGTATGTTCAGAATCGAACCTTTGGGTGGGTGAAGTTTATGGCCTGTTGACTCGCACCATCCTGCTGGTTTGATGTCAGGTGAGTCAGCGTTTACCCAGAAGTCATAGCACTCGGAGTAACCATCAATATGGAGCCGCAGACGAAACCCGATCACCTTCAGCGATTATTGAGAGCAGCATTTATCAAGTTATTCGAAACTACATTGAAATGCAACTCATTTTATTTAAATGTCTCAAAGACATTTTGATTATGTCAAAAATGTCATGTGGTGTAACCCAACATGCAGGTTCCCCTTCTGTTGTCATGTGACTTAAAAACATACAGAGAGGACGCCCTCATGACTGTGACTGAAGTTTGATCTTTTTTACATGTTTAAGAAAAGGAATATTTTGTTGAAGTCCGATAACCTTAAGATAACTCTTGATGTTCGTGATTTACCCTCCTATGTGTTTCCATCATTTGGATCAAATGGATCCTTTATCTGAGCAGTGAAACACCTGGTGACTTTCCTTCACTGATTCTAGAAGTCTTAATGCTCATTAAACAAAGTGACATCTTTGGTATTCTCGGTCATAAACTGACCGACCATTGAAAATTAATTTGAAAGACCAAATAACGGAGAAATATTTAATCTGTCAAATAAATCATCAATAAATCAGCCACAATGCAGAAAAACCCTGAAATTACAGGGTGAGACTCATCCTCAGTGCAAAACATATACACTCTCTCACTCTCTCTCTCACTCTCACTCGCACACACACACACACACTCTGTCGCGCACACACGCACGCGCGCACACACACACAAACACTGTCGCGCACACACGCACACACACACACACTGTTGCGCGCACACACACTCGCGCACACACGCGCACACACACACTGTCGCGCGCGCACACACACTCGCGCACACACACACACACTGTCGCTACACACACACTGCACTGCACGCACGCTGCACCTACGCACTGTCGCACGCCATCACACACACACACACACACACACACACACACACTCTGTCGCGCACACACGCACGCGCGCACACACACACAAACACTGTCGCGCACACACGCACACACACACACACTGTTGCGCGCACACACACTCGCGCACACACGCGCACACACACACTGTCGCGCGCGCACACACACTCGCGCACACACACACACACTGTCGCGCGCACACACACTCGCGCACACACGCACGCACGCGCGCACACGCACGCACTGTCGCACGCGCACACACACACACACACACACACACACACACACACACACTCGCGCACACAAACAAAGATCCCCCATTTAGCCTTAACAGACTGTAGGGGCAAGTGCTGTTAGTGAGCACCTATGAAGGCCGGAACGGTACACGAGGGGGTGGGGGGCCAGCACCACGCCCGACCGCCTTTGTCTCCCCAGTGGCGATGTTTACACACCACACTGCTTGTACCAAATGGTGCCATTTTTCAATACCATAGGAGGGCAAAAAATATGTTTAACCATTACAAATATGTTTAAGAACTTAATGATTGATGAATTAAGTTAAAGCATTTTAGCACCTTTCACTTCATGGTTACACCACTTGACATTTTTAAGGTCATTAAATACATTTATAGAAAATACATTTTTCTAATGTTTTTTTACCAAATGTATAAACCCAATACATATACAAAGATTACAAAATATTATATATAAAGACTACATTTCTACAAACTGTGTGTTTTAAACTAGATTTTTAAAAGAGATTTGCATTCGCTCGGAAAACCTTATTTCTCAATGATCAAGAAATCAAAAAAAATCCACAATTATCTCCATATATATCAATAAGTTCCCTGATTATCACATGTAACTGTGAGAGTAAATGAGAGAGTGTTTCTGACCTCTGCCACAGACAGCACACAGAACATGGACGGATGAAGCGGGTCAATCCCCTCCAGCCTCATTCCAGCTTTAAATCCATTCCGGCTTTTGGGAAACGCCTGATACTGCAAGAGCACAAATCAAAGAGTTTGAGCATAAAGATGGTTTACTGGCATTTACAGATAAATGCTTCGGCTCTGGAGTTCCTATGGAAACCGTCTCTTGTGTTTCCGAGGGGAGCAGATGTCTCCCCACATCCCTAGAGGAAGAAAGCGGCCCGAGAGAAGTGGCGCTCACAGGACACGCTAAAGGTCAACGGGCACAAACACTAACAGCTGTGTACGGTGAACGGACCTTCGGTGTGATTATCTGGAGCGATGCAGCATAATTCACAGTTTATCTTCTGTTCTTTTCTCCCTCATAGTTTATAACTGAATACACCTCAAACATCAGAAACATCACTGTGGCTGGGCGGGGTCGTGATGCTACACACCCGGCACCCTAATCAGACTAATCAAGCCTCCGAGAGAGTGTTATGGGGAGCTGTCCGACACCTTTCTCTCTGTCGCACTGCCGTCTCCAGTCAGACTTTATCCCTCTCGGAGGTTTGATTAGCCTGAACAGGGGCCGGGTGTGTAGCATCACGACCCTGCCCTTCACCCGGCCACAATCACATTAAATCAAAGAGTTTGTCGAAATTACACTGCTTTGTCACACTGCAGGAACAACAGATCTATTATAAAGACAGACTGTTCAGACTGCAGCTTTTACTTGGAAGAACAATCAGCCCAGGATTTGACATAGAAACTGGCCCAAAAGTTGTTGTTGGGGTTGTTGTCCCTATAAAGACCGATTAAAGCACATATAACGAGCCTATACTTCTGAAGGATGGTTCTCCTCTTCCTCAAACACAGATAAAAGTCTTTCAAGTGACAGAAAGACATGTCAAACTTTTTACAACAGCACCTGAGACAGTCCAGCTGCAGCGCTGATGCACAGCTCCCCCTGCAGGATGTGCATGCATGTGCATGTGCATGTGCATGTGCGTGTCACAGTGACTGCTCATGGCAAACTCTCATCAATGACACAAACCCTGATGACTCTGCAGATCTTTACTTCTGTCTGTAACAATGAAGCTCCTGCTGCAGCCACTGTGAGGAGCACGTTCACATTGTTTAAGAGTTATTTATAGTTCTTTCTTAATACAGGACAATACAATAATTAACCGCATTGAAGAAAACAGTCAAACTCACAGTTGGGTAACAACACGTACAATTCGGAGACACTATCAGACATAACAGCTGTTAATTACAGGTCCGAATTTGTGCCCAGTTGTGACTGATGAATGTGTGTGTGTGTGTGTGTGTGTGTGTGTGTGTGTGTGTGTGTGTGTGTGTGTGTGTGTGTGTGTGTGTGTGTGATGAGATGAACCCAGGAGGTTTGAGTTTGAACATTAATACACATCCACAGTGATGCAATCAAAGCAAGATTTCACACTAGATCTTTTGCTACAGACACAAGTTTATTTGATGTCACGGTTTAGCTTGTGTGAATGTGTTTTCTGAATTCAGGTGCACACTAAGGTCGCCTCAAGCTTAAAAAGGGTGTCTAGAGGGTGCTGGGTAGCTCAGTGGTAAAGACGCTGACTATCACACCTTCAGTTTGCTAGTTTGAATCCAGGGCGTGTATATTGGCCCGGTTGCTAGGGAGAGTAGGGTCACATGGGGTAACCTCCACATTATAGCGACCACGTGGTTCTCGCTCTCGGTTGGGTGTAGTGCATGTGGAGGCTTCACGGCATTCTCTGCAGCATCCACGCGCACTACGTCTCCACGGTAACGCGCTCAACAAGTCACGTGATAAGATGCGCGGATTGACGGTTTCGGACGCAACTGAGATTCGTCCTCCAGCACCCGGATTGAGGCGAGTCACTACGCCACCACGAGGACTCGGAGCACATTGGGAATTGGGATATTTACGGAATATTTTATTGAAGATTTTTGTAGAAGCAATGATTTCAACTTTTGACATTTGGATGGACATGGCGCCTCATGTCGCTGCTTTTAGAGCGAGAAGCAAGGCGACGTCCGTCTTTTCCTCATGACTTATTGTCATTTTACATAGTAAGAAACATGAGCTATTCTCTGTCTCTGGCCATTAGGTGAAACTGCACCCCTCACACTTATATTTGCAGATTTACCAAATTTTTCAACACTGAAGACACATTTCTGGAAGACCGTTGTTCATGGCCAAAAGTTGTCGAAGGGGGGTGGGGTGTGTTTATCGTCGTTCATGGCCAAAAGTAGTACAGGGGGGGGGGTGGGGTGCGGTTCGTTGTTACCAAACGGGATTACCAAACAGTCAAGGGCCCCTGGGCACTGGCCCCATTGGCCCGGTCGATAATCCGCCCTGTTTGTACCTCAGTGAAGATCTGCAGAGGAGCAGCTTCAGCTCTCTCATCCTCCAGGTACTGATCCCACGACCACTTCCTCTTCCCGCTCACGGCTGAAAAACACACAATAATCAAGAGTTTAAGCCTTTTCAAAATGCAGCCACACTCAATCTCAACCGCTGAAAGTATGCAAGAAGTTTCTTGTCTGACCTTGTGAAGTGGAAACTTTATTCTTCATTTTTGTGTCTTCTTTCGGTCGCTCCTGAGAAACGAGCATTAAATCGTTCAGTGTATTCAGACAGTGACAGTCGCACTGATGAAGGTCAGAAGAGTTTAATCGTTACTCACGCGCAGACAATAATCCTCCGATACACTTCTGGGGTTCAAACTGTGTTTCTTTCTCTTGCCGTCCTCACCCTGCATCATTAGAGATCCGCTCTGCTGACACACACACACACTGATGTTCATGAAGATGCAAACACAGAATCCATCTGAAGTCCAGTGTACAGATCTCAACAAGACATTTATAACCAATCAGAGCATGACGTAACACACAAACCACCATGAGTGATTTAACACACAATTCAACATTCCTGTCCTTTAATCATTGCGTTTATCATATATGAAAGCATAATTCAACATGGCTGACGTGATGATTTTTAGAGGCCAGAAAACTCATTTATTGACAAATTATAGTATTATTTACCATTAAGTTATCATTTAATAACATGGTAAAAACATACGAGCTACAATTATATCACAGCAGCCACTTCTAAACTGCTTTTGTGTTGTTCTCAATCATGTCGACTGTATCCGAGAGAAAGTTTGTGTTGATACGACAAAGCAATCAAAAGTTACAACATTACAAATATAATTGATCATAGTGTCCAAAAACATCTCCAAACAAATAAAAGATAATAATTGTACATAAGAACTAATTACACATGCAAACACAACAATGACTAAAGGTTTGTATAGCATGCAGACATGATTTTAGTCATGAGATTTCACAGAATGAGTTTCATTCTGTGTCATTTGAGTCATCATTGAGTCTGTGTCGTGTATTTGGCGCCATCTCCTGGTGGTCATATGTAACATTGTGCTTCATGTGGATTATCTAATGATCTATACATCTGATTATCTTGTGTGTGGACTCCATTGAAAGATAATCACAGACTCTAAATAATCATATGTGATAGTTTATGTTCCATTATTTACCATGAAAATATAAGCGAAAATGTGGCATTTAAGCAACACCAACGTTATTTTCAAAGACATATACTTAGCTGTTACTCGCTATATGTACGAGTGTAAATATTAAGGAAGCGAGCTATATAAATGAGCATAAACTCCGAAACTGGCATTTGTGAGTGCTATCAGAGCCGCTTATATGAGTCGCGAGAGAGTTTCAAACTTCTCCCGGCTGAAACACTGTCCTGCGTGGAGACGCTCACCACCACCGGCGCGAGACGCTCACCACCACCGGCGCGGAGGCGCTCGGAGACGCTCACCACCACCGGCGCGGAGACGCTCACCACCACCGGCGCGGAGGCGCTCACCACCACCGGCGCGGAGGCGCTCGGAGACGCTCACCACCACCGGCGCGGAGACGCTCACCACCACCGGCGCGGAGACGCTCACCACCACCGGCGCGGAGACGCTCACCACCACCGGCGCGGAGACGCTCACCACCACCGGCGCGGAGGCGCTACCACCACCGGCGCGAGGCGCTGGAGACGCCACCACCACCGGCGCGAGACGCTCACCACCACCGGCGCGAGACGCTCACCACCACCGGCGCGAGGCGCTCACCACCACCGGCGCGGAGGCGCTCGGAGGCGCTCACCACCACCGGCGCGGAGGCGCTCGGAGACGCTCACCACCACCGGCGCGGAGGCGCTCACCACCACCGGTGCGGAGGCGCTCGGAGACGCTCACCACCACCGGCGCGGAGGCGCTCGGAGACGCTCACCACCACCGGCGCGGAGGCGCTCGGAGACGCTCACCACCACCGGCGCGGAGGCCCTCATCATCATTTTTAATATTATATTTCAATCATTCTAATATATATAAATATTTTTAAATATCGAAAATTTTAAAACAAGATGCATTGACCTGAGCAGCATATAAGATATTTAGAGCGTTTAATGTTGAATATGAGTATATTTAGTCTTCACTGCAGTCGCAGAAGTATGAACAAGTGAAGAAATACACTTATATATAAGATACATCCTCTTAAAGCAAGACTAAATATCTTATATGCTGCTCCTCAATTAAATGTATCTTGTTTTAAGGATTTATAGACAATTTTAAATAGAAAACAAGACAACAACACTTTGTAACAAGAGGATTGTTTGCAGTTTTAATTATTTAAACAATAAAAATCAAAGTAGTTTTCTCCTTTAATTCAGTGAATGTCATTTAAAGGTATTTTTAAAAGATGATTTTGTCCTCTTTATTGATAGTAAGCACGTTTAATACAACCTTTTAAGTCAAGACACAAGCAGAATAATCATTTAAGAGCTGATGATTAATCATTAAAATAATCTCAGAATAATCGTTAGATTAATCGATTTTAAAAGTAATTGTTAGTTGCGGTGCACAAATGTTTATAATTGATCAAAACTAGGGATGTCCTGATACCACTTTTTCCACTTCCGATCCGATTCCGATATCGGAAATCTCAGTATTGGCCGATACCGATCCGATACAGTGTTGTTTTTTTACATAATCAGTTTATAATATCTTTACATTATTGTGTGGAAATAATTGGGTGTACTCTTTAATAGGCTATGTGAAGAGATAATGTGTTAACTACACATTATTTCAATATAAATGTATAGCTTAAGAAACACTTTATTATTAACTAGCATACTGGCACTCCCTGAGTTCTGATTACACGCACCTGCATATCATTAGTGGCTAATCAATGACTGCATAAATAAATACCCCGCTTTCGCACGCGCTCACACACACACACACTCTCTCTCTCTCTCTCTCTCACACACACACACTCACTTTCTCACTCTGTGCCTGTTCTCATCGATAGTATTTCTGAGACTCCAGAACTTTCTACTATGTCAATCATGTGTCTTCATTATTGCCTGCATGTATCATAAAATTGTTTTGAGTTATCTCTTTCATCACATCTATACACTGTCTGGATATTACTTACCTGCTGTTTGCCACTCTGCTTAACTGAATTTACTCACAATATTTACATCACTGTTTCAATCCTCTGCTCAATAAACCCTACAGAGTTCATATCTCTGCTGTGAGTCTCTCCATGACAGCTTTAACTTTTAAACCCTCACCCTTTTTATTCACAGTTTAATTCGCTTCTTATTTATATTCTGGTTAAATGCACCTCCAGTGCCGTTCTAAGTCCATATTATAAGTGAACCGAACTGCTGAGCATCTACATCTGAGATGTTCGTTTGTAGCGCACAAATATTGTGCACGGGTCAAGGCTATAAATAGCCGTGCGCGTGTGTGTAAAAGCACCATTCACTACCGCGCTGAAGCTGCGCGTGCAAGAACATATATGTTTACTTATTAAACACAGCCTATTGCAATTCACAGAGCTATCACGTGTCTTCAAGTGGCTTTGAATAACATGCACGAGTCATATGAACCGCTTTAATGGTGTTTTAACAGTTCTTTTATGTCATTTTTTAAGCTTGACAGTAACGAACATGACTAACACAGAGTATCGGATTTGGGTCGGGCTCGTCGGACCGATACCCGATCCGTCTAAAAACGTCAGTATCGATGCGATACCGATCTAGGTATCGGATCGGGACATCCCTAATCAAAACTGATCACTTCTGATTTATCTGCAGATTTTAAAGCACCAGTTTTGGTCATAATGTCCACATGCATTATAAAGTGGAGCTTATAAACTTTCAAACGACACCAATATTGTGTTGGTCAACACTGGATATAATATCATATATTGACAATTTTTGGGGTCCATCCGAGCTTTAGGAGTTAAACAACAAACTTCACAGCAACAGTCAAATCTTTCTCGTCTGAAGAAACAATGATGACATGATGACCTTCATTTCTATTTGAACAGATTGAAAAGTCACTATAATAAATAAATAAATGAACCTACCGCCTGATTTGTGCTGCAGCGCGTCGACCCGGTCAGGGCTTCAGCCCGCAAGCGTCCGACACAAACACATTCCTCATGTGCACTGGATCACAAACCTGTCAACAAAACACAGACAATAGACAGCAAATCAACACACTGAACAAACAGACCGCACTGGAGGAATCAACACATTCACAGGACCTGAGAGAGACCACCAACACTAGACTAATGCCACTTAAAGGCCATCTCTGAAGCAGCAAAGAATCACTGATCCGTTGGTTCGGGTCAACAGAGCAAGAAAGCATCATGTTGTGACTGAAATCAACTGTAACTCATAAAGAAGAAACTGAACAAAAGACTGCCAGATGAGGGGTGTTCAGATGTTTACAGAGGAATCCCGAGAGATGACATCAGACACGGAGCATGTGCAGAAGGTCCCTGGTGAAGCGTGTGTGTAACGGAGAACTGGAGTTAGTGGATGATGTTGTTCTTCTAAAAGCCGATTAGGGCGGTTATTGGCTGACGATTAAGTGTAAAAACAAAGCAAAAATACTGATTATTATTAATTGTGTGTTTTAGGGCTTTCACGATTAATTAATAAATTGTCATATTTCTAAAGGTGCATTTGTGAATGGAATAATACAATAGGGATTCATTATTTCCTTTCAAGGCTTTAAAATAATGTTTAAATATCAGAATATTTCAAAATATATAAAATATGTCTCTGTTTTTGGTCAACTTTAGCTTTGGTCAATTCACACTGGTGTTTTAGGAACTCATTCAAAAATTATCTAAAATATATGTTTATTTTATATCATTTATTTTCATTTATTTAGTTCAATGATTCTGTCCTAATTTCTACACTATATGTTATTTGAATGCTCTTTGATTAAAACTACACGTCCTTATTTCTTATGAAGCCTTTGAGATTTTCATTATTTGGGGCGGCTGTGGCTCTGTGTGTGTGTGTGTGTGTGTGTGTGTGTGTGTGTGTGTGTGTGTGTGTGTGTGTGTGTGTGTGTGTGTGTGTGTGTGTGTGTGTGTGTGTGTGTGTGTGTGTGTGTGTGTGTGTGTGTGTGTGTGTGTGTGTGAGAGTGTGTGTGTGTGTGTGAGTGTGTGTGTGTGAGTGTGTGTGTCAGTGTGTGTGTGTGTGTGTGTGTGTGTGTGTGTGTGAGTGTGTGTGTGTGTGTGTGTGTATGGGTCTGTGTGTGTGTATGGGTGTGTGAGTGTGTGTGTGTGTGAGTGTGTGTGTGTGTGAGTGTGTGTGTGTGTGAGTGTGTGTGTGTGTGTGTGTGTGTGTGTGTGTGTGTGTATGGGTCTGTGTGTGTATGGGTCTGTGAGTGTATGGGTCTGTGAGTGTGTGTGCGTGTGTGCGTATGGGTCTGTGTGTGTATGGGTCTGTGAGTGTATGGGTCTGTGAGTGTATGGGTCTGTGAGTGTGTGTGCGTGTGTGTGTGTGTGTATGGGTCTGTGAGTGTGTGTGAGTGTATGGGTCTGTGAGTGTATGGGTCTGTGAGTGTATGGGTCTGTAAGTGTGTGTGCGTGTGTGCGTGTGTGTGTGTATGGGTCTGTGAGTGTGTGTGAGTGTATGGGTCTGTGTGTGTATGGGTCTGTGAGTGTATGGGCCTGTGAGTGTATGGGTCTGTGAGTGTATGGGCCTGTGAGTGTATGGGTCTGTGAGTGTGTGTGAGTGTATGGGTCTGTGAGTGTGTGTGAGTGTATGGGTCTGTGAGTGCGTGTGTGCGTATGGGTCTGTGAGTGTATGGGCCTGTGAGTGTATGGGTCTGTGAGTGTATGGGCCTGTGAGTGTATGGGTCTGTGAGTGTGTGTGAGTGTATGGGTCTGTGAGTGTGTGTGAGTGTATGGGTCTGTGAGTGTATGGGTCTGTGAGTGTATGGGCCTGTGAGTGTATGGGTCTGTGAGTGTATGGGCCTGTGAGTGTATGGGTCTGTGAGTGTGTGTGAGTGTATGGGTCTGTGTGTGTATGGGTCTGTGAGTGTGTGTGAGTGTATGGGTCTGTGTGTGTATGGGTCTGTGAGTGTATGGGTCTGTGTGTGTATGGGTCTGTGTGTGTGTGTGAGTGTGTGTGTGTATGGGTCTGTGAGTGTATGGGTCTGTGAGTGTGTGTGTGTATGGGTCTGTGAGTGTATGGGTCTGTGAGTGTATGGGTCTGTGAGTGTATGGGTCTGTGAGTGTGTGTGAGTGTGTGTGTGTATGGGTCTGTGAGTGTATGGGTCTGTGAGTGTGTGTGAGTGTATGGGTCTGTGTGTGTATGGGTCTGTGAGTGTATGGGTCTGTGAGTGTATGGGTCTGTGTGTGTGTGTGAGTGTGTGTGTGTATGGGTCTGTGAGTGTATGGGTCTGTGAGTGTGTGTGTGTATGGGTCTGTGAGTGTGTGTGTGAGTGTATGGGTCTGTGTGTGTGTGCGTGTGTGTATGGGTCTGTGTGTGTGTGTGAGTGTGTGTGTGTATGGGTCTGTGAGTGTATGGGTCTGTGAGTGTGTGTGAGTGTATGGGTCTGTGTGTGTATGGGTCTGTGAGTGTATGGGTCTGTGTGTGTATGGGTCTGTGAGTGTATGGGTCTGTGAGTGTGTGTGAGTGTGTGTGTGTATGGGTCTGTGAGTGTATGGGTCTGTGAGTGTGTGTGAGTGTATGGGTCTGTGTGTGTATGGGTCTGTGTGTGTGTGTGTGTATAGGTCTGTGAGTGTGTGTGAGTGTATGGGTCTGTGAGTGTATGGGTCTGTGAGTGTATGGGTCTGTGAGTGTATGGGTCTGTGTGTATGGGTCTGTGTGTATGGGTCTGTGTGTATGGGTCTGTGTGTGTGTGTGTGTGTGTGTGTGTGTGTGTGTGTATGGGTCTGTGAGTGTATGGGTCTGTGAGTGTATGGGTCTGTGAGTGTGTGTGAGTGTATGGGTCTGTGAGTGTGTGTGTGTGTGTGTATGGGTCTGTGAGTGTGTGTGAGTGTATGGGTCTGTGAGTGTGTGTGAGTGTATGGGTCTGTGAGTGTGTGTGTGAGTGTATGGGTCTGTGAGTGTGTGTGTGTGTATGGGTCTGTGTGTGTATGGGTCTGTGAGTGTATGGGTCTGTGAGTGTATGGGTCTGTGAGTGTGTGTGCGTGTGTGCGTATGGGTCTGTGTGTGTATGGGTCTGTGAGTGTATGGGTCTGTGAGTGTATGGGTCTGTGAGTGTGTGTGCGTGTGTGTGTGTGTGTATGGGTCTGTGAGTGTGTGTGAGTGTATGGGTCTGTGAGTGTATGGGTCTGTGAGTGTATGGGTCTGTAAGTGTGTGTGCGTGTGTGCGTGTGTGTGTGTATGGGTCTGTGAGTGTGTGTGAGTGTATGGGTCTGTGTGTGTATGGGTCTGTGAGTGTATGGGTCTGTGAGTGTATGGGCCTGTGAGTGTATGGGTCTGTGAGTGTGTGTGAGTGTATGGGTCTGTGTGTGTATGGGTCTGTGAGTGTGTGTGTGTGTATGGGTCTGTGTGTGTATGGGTCTGTGAGTGTATGGGTCTGTGAGTGTATGGGTCTGTGAGTGTGTGTGAGTGTATGGGTCTGTGTGTGTATGGGTCTGTGAGTGTATGGGTCTGTGAGTGTATGGGTCTGTGAGTGTATGGGTCTGTGAGTGTGTGTGTGTATGGGTCTGTGAGTGTATGGGTCTGTGAGTGTGTGTGTGTATGGGTCTGTGAGTGTATGGGTCTGTGAGTGTGTGTGTGTATGGGTCTGTGAGTGTATGGGTCTGTGAGTGTGTGTGTGTATGGGTCTGTGAGTGTATGGGTCTGTGAGTGTATGGGTCTGTGAGTGTATGGGTCTGTGAGTGTGTGTGAGTGTGTGTGTGTATGGGTCTGTGTGTGTATGGGTCTGTGAGTGTATGGGTCTGTGTGTGTGTGTGAGTGTGTGTGTGTATGGGTCTGTGAGTGTATGGGTCTGTGAGTGTGTGTGAGTGTATGGGTCTGTGTGTGTATGGGTCTGTGAGTGTATGGGTCTGTGTGTGTATGGGTCTGTGAGTGTATGGGTCTGTGTGTGTGTGTGAGTGTGTGTGTGTATGGGTCTGTGAGTGTATGGGTCTGTGAGTGTGTGTGAGTGTATGGGTCTGTGTGTGTATGGGTCTGTGAGTGTATGGGTCTGTGTGTGTGTGTGTGTGTGTGTGTATAGGTCTGTGAGTGTGTGTGAGTGTATGGGTCTGTGAGTGTATGGGTCTGTGAGTGTATGGGTCTGTGAGTGTATGGGTCTGTGTGTATGGGTCTGTGTGTGTGTGTGTGTGTGTGTGTGTGTGTGTGTGTGTATGGGTCTGTGAGTGTATGGGTCTGTGAGTGTATGGGTCTGTGAGTGTGTGTGAGTGTATGGGTCTGTGAGTGTGTGTGAGTGTATGGGTCTGTGAGTGTGTGTGAGTGTATGGGTCTGTGAGTGTGTGTGTGTGTATGGGTCTGTGAGTGTGTGTGAGTGTATGGGTCTGTGAGTGTGTGTGTGTGTGTATGGGTCTGTGAGTGTATGGGTCTGTGAGTGTGTGTGTGTGAGTGTATGGGTCTGTGAGTGTGTGTGTGTGAGTGTATGGGTCTGTGAGTGTGTGTGTGTGTATGGGTCTGTGAGTGTGTGTGAGTGTATGGGTCTGTGAGTGTGTGTGTGTGTATGGGTCTGTGAGTGTGTGTGTGTGAGTGTATGGGTCTGTGAGTGTGTGTGTGTGAGTGTATGGGTCTGTGTGTGTGTGTGAGTGTATGGGTCTGTGAGTGTGTGTGAGTGTATGGGTCTGTGTGTGTGTGTGAGTGTATGGGTCTGTGTGTGTGTGTGAGTGTATGGGTCTGTGAGTGTGTGTGTGTGAGTGTATGGGTCTGTGAGTGTGTGTGAGTGTATGGGTCTGTGAGTGTGTGTGTGTGAGTGTATGGGTCTGTGTGTGTGTGTGAGTGTATGGGTCTGTGTGTGTGTGTGAGTGTATGGGTCTGTGAGTGTGTGTGAGTGTATGGGTCTGTGAGTGTGTGTGTGTGAGTGTATGGGTCTGTGTGTGTGTGTGAGTGTATGGGTCTGTGAGTGTGTGTGAGTGTATGGGTCTGTGTGTGTGTGTGAGTGTATGGGTCTGTGAGTGTGTGTGTGTGAGTGTATGGGTCTGTGAGTGTGTGTGTGTGAGTGTATGGGTCTGTGAGTGTGTGTGTGTGAGTGTATGGGTCTGTGTGTGTGTGTGTGTGTATGGGTCTGTGTGTGTGTGTGTGTGTGTATGGGTCTGTGTGTGTGTGTGTGTGTATGGGTCTGTGAGTGTGTGTGTGTGAGTGTATGGGTCTGTGAGTGTGTGTGTGTGTGAGTGTATGGGTCTGTGAGTGTGTGTGTGTGAGTGTATGGGTCTGTGAGTGTGTGTGAGTGTATGGGTCTGTGAGTGTGTGTGTGTGTATGGGTCTGTGTGTGTGTGTGAGTGTATGGGTCTGTGTGTGTGTGTGAGTGTATGGGTCTGTGAGTGTGTGTGAGTGTATGGGTCTGTGTGTGTGTGTGAGTGTATGGGTCTGTGAGTGTGTGTGAGTGTATGGGTCTGTGAGTGTGTGTGTGTGTATGGGTCTGTGAGTGTATGGGTCTGTGAGTGTATGGGTCTGTGAGTGTGTGTGAGTGTATGGGTCTGTGAGTGTGTGTGTGTGTATGGGTCTGTGTGTGTGTGTGAGTGTATGGGTCTGTGTGTGTGTGTGAGTGTATGGGTCTGTGTGTGTGTGTGAGTGTATGGGTCTGTGAGTGTGTGTGAGTGTATGGGTCTGTGAGTGTGTGTGTGTGAGTGTATGGGTCTGTGAGTGTGTGTGTGTGAGTGTATGGGTCTGTGAGTGTGTGTGAGTGTATGGGTCTGTGTGTGAGTGTGAGTGTATGGGTCTGTGAGTGTGTGTGTGTGTATGGGTCTGTGAGTGTGTGTGTGTGAGTGTATGGGTCTGTGAGTGTGTGTGTGTGTGAGTGTATGGGTCTGTGAGTGTGTGTGAGTGTATGGGTCTGTGTGTGTGTGTGTGTGTGTGAGTGTGTGTGTGTGAGTGTATGGGTCTGTGAGTGTATGGGTCTGTGAGTGTGTGTGTGTGTGAGTGTATGGGTCTGTGTGTGTGTGTGAGTGTATGGGTCTGTGTGTGTGTGTGTGTGTATGGGTGTGTGTGTGTGTGTGAGTGTATGGGTCTGTGAGTGTGTGTGTGTGTATGGGTCTGTGAGTGTGTGTGTGTGAGTGTATGGGTCTGTGAGTGTGTGTGTGTGTGAGTGTATGGGTCTGTGTGTGTGTGTGTGTGTGAGTGTATGGGTCTGTGAGTGTGTGTGAGTGTATGGGTCTGTGTGTGTGTGTGTGTGTGTGTAGTGTGTGTGTGTGAGTGTATGGGTCTGTGAGTGTATGGGTCTGTGAGTGTATGGGTCTGTGTGTGTGTGTATGGGTCTGTGTGTGTGTGAGTGTATGGGTCTGTGAGTGTGTGTGCGTGTATGGGTCTGTGTGTGTGTGTGTGTGTGTGTGTGTATGGGTCTGTGAGTGTGTGTGTGTGTATGGGTCTGTGTGTGTGTGTGTGTGTGTGTGTATGGGTCTGTGAGTGTATGGGTCTGTGTGTGTGTGTGAGTGTATGGGTCTGTGAGTGTGTGTGAGTGTATGGGTCTGTGAGTGTGTGTGTGTGTATGGGTCTGTGAGTGTATGGGTCTGTGAGTGTATGGGTCTGTGAGTGTGTGTGAGTGTATGGGTCTGTGAGTGTGTGTGTGTGTATGGGTCTGTGTGTGTGTGTGTGTGTGTATGGGTCTGTGAGTGTGTGTGTGTGTATGGGTCTGTGAGTGTATGGGTCTGTGTGTGTGTGTGTGTGAGTGTATGGGTCTGTGAGTGTATGGGTCTGTGTATATATAGTGTGTGTGTGTATGGGTGTGTGTGTGTGTGTGTGTGTGTATGGGTCTGTGAGTGTATGGGTCTGTGTGTGTGTGTGTGTGTGTATGGGTCTGTGAGTGTGTGTGTGTGTATGGGTCTGTGAGTGTGTGTGTGTGTATGGGTCTGTGAGTGTGTGTGTGTGTATGGGTCTGTGAGTGTGTGTGAGTGTATGGGTCTGTGTGTGTGTGTGTGTGTGTGTATGGGTCTGTGAGTGTATGGGTCTGTGTGTGTGTGTGAGTGTATGGGTCTGTGTGTGTGTGTGTGTATGGGTCTGTGAGTGTATGGGTCTGTGAGTGTGTGTGAGTGTATGGGTCTGTGAGTGTATGGGTCTGTGAGTGTATGGGTCTGTGAGTGTGTGTGAGTGTATGGGTCTGTGAGTGTATGGGTCTGTGTGTGTGTGTGTGTGTGAGTGTATGGGTCTGTGTGTGTATGGGTCTGTGAGTGTATGGGTCTGTGTGTGTGTGTGTGTGTGTGTGAGTGTATGGGTCTGTGAGTGTATGGGTCTGTGTGTGTGTGTGTGTGTGTGTGTGAGTGTATGGGTCTGTGAGTGTATGGGTCAGTGAGTGTATGGGTCTGTGTGTGTGTGTGAGTGTGTGTGAGTGTATGGGTCTGTGTGTGTATGGGTCTGTGAGTGTATGGGTCTGTGAGTGTGTGTGAGTGTATGGGTCTGTGAGTGTATGGGTCTGTGTGTGTGTGAGTGTGTGTGAGTGTATGGGTCTGTGAGTGTGTGTGAGTGTATGGGTCTGTGAGTGTATGGGTCTGTGAGTGTGTGTGAGTGTATGGGTCTGTGAGTGTGTGTGAGTGTATGGGTCTGTGAGTGTATGGGTCTGTGAGTGTGTGTGAGTGTATGGGTCTGTGAGTGTATGGGTCTGTGTGTGTGTGTGTGTGTGTGTGTGTGAGTGTATGGGTCTGTGAGTGTGTGTGAGTGTATGGGTCTGTGAGTGTATGGGTCTGTGAGTGTGTGTGAGTGTATGGGTCTGTGAGTGTGTGTGTGTGTATGGGTCTGTGAGTGTGTGTGTGTGTATGGGTCTGTGAGTGTATGGGTCTGTGTGTGTGTGTGTGTGTGTGTGTGTGTGTATGGGTCTGTGAGTGTATGGGTCTGTGAGTGTATGGGTCTGTGAGTGTGTGTGTGTGTATGGGTCTGTGAGTGTATGGGTCTGTGAGTGTGCGTGTGTATGGGTCTGTGAGTGTGTGTGTGTGTGTATGGGTCTGTGAGTGTATGGGTCTGTGTGTGTGTGTGTGTGTGTGTATGGGTCTGTGAGTGTATGGGTCTGTGAGTGTATGGGTCTGTGAGTGTGTGTGTGTGTATGGGTCTGTGAGTGTGTGTGTGTGTATGGGTCTGTGAGTGTATGGGTCTGTGAGTGTGTGTGTGTGTATGGGTCTGTGAGTGTGTGTGTGTGTATGGGTCTGTGAGTGTGTGTGTGTGTATGGGTCTGTGATGTGTGTGTGTGTGTATGGGTCTGTGAGTGTATGGGTCTGTGAGTGTATGGGTCTGTGAGTGTGTGTGTGTGTATGGGTCTGTGAGTGTATGGGTCTGTGAGTGTGTGTGTGTGTATGGGTCTGTGAGTGTGTGTGTGTGTATGGGTCTGTGAGTGTATGGGTCTGTGTGTGTGTGTGTGTGTGTGTGTATGGGTCTGTGAGTGTATGGGTCTGTGTGTGTGTGTGTGTGTGTGTGTATGGGTCTGTGAGTGTATGGGTCTGTGAGTGTATGGGTCTGTGAGTGTGTGTGTGTGTATGGGTCTGTGAGTGTATGGGTCTGTGAGTGTGTGTGTGTGTATGGGTCTGTGAGTGTATGGGTCTGTGTGTGTGTGTGTGTGTGTATGGGTCTGTGAGTGTGTGTGTGTGTATGGGTCTGTGAGTGTATGGGTCTGTGTGTGTGTGTGTGTGTGTATGGGTCTGTGAGTGTGTGTGTGTGTATGGGTCTGTGAGTGTATGGGTCTGTGTGTGTGTGTGAGTGTATGGGTCTGTGAGTGTGTGTGTGTGTATGGGTCTGTGAGTGTATGGGTCTGTGAGTGTGTGTGTGTGTATGGGTCTGTGAGTGTATGGGTCTGTGTGTGTGTGTGTGTGTGTGTGTATGGGTCTGTGAGTGTGTGTGTGTGTATGGGTCTGTGAGTGTATGGGTCTGTGTGTGTGTGTGTGTGTGTATGGGTCTGTGAGTGTGTGTGTGTGTATGGGTCTGTGAGTGTATGGGTCTGTGTGTGTGTGTGTGTGTGTATGGGTCTGTGTGTGTGTGTGAGTGTATGGGTCTGTGAGTGTATGGGTCTGTGTATATATAGTGTGTGTGTGTATGGGTGTGTGTGTGTGTGTGTGTGTGTAAGAATGGGTCACAGTGTAAAGCGCTTTGAATACCACTAAAGTAAAAAAAAAAACGGCTTACGATTGTTTAAAGTGAAGCCGGAGCATTTTGAGCCTGTTTGACAATTGTGGTGCGTCTCAGTGACGCTTGCAGTTCAACTGAATCACGTCATTTAGGGTGTGTTCACACTTGTAGTTCTTGGTCCGGACCAAAAATAAAAATGATACAGTCCTGGTTCATGTAGCGTTCACACGGCATTAACACTGAACCTGACGATACAAAACCAAAGGCATCAGGGAAAAGTCACGACCTGATTGGACAGATTTTATGACGTATATTTTTGACGGAAATTACCGAACATAATAAACAATAAAATGTGTAAAGGAGTCACAACAGCGGCAGGAATTCCTCCGTTGCACACACAGATGAAGATATGCTGTGAGGACGTCTGATGGGCGGTTCCGACGCCTGTCCCGAACTGTAACGGGCAACATCGCTCCTATGAGGAGAAGAACCAGGTGTGCTTGAGGTCACTATTAGGCAAATTACTTCCTGTTTTTGGTCCGTTTAGACGTCTATGGTCCATGTTGCGTTCATATATCAATCAGACCGCACCAGAGTTAGTTTGGAAGTGGACTGAGACCCGCTATTCATGCGGTCTCACATCTACACCTCAAATGCATTGTGGACACGTGTGTTTTTGACCACATCATATGTTATAAACGTTTAAACATTTCAGACCCCGGTTAGACCTGTATTTAGCACTGACCACATGTGATCACACGAAACGCATCTTAACACCAGGTGGAAACCGGCCCATTGAGCTGTGGTGCTCATGCGGGAAATGCAGGTTCAAACCCCACTCACTTCCTGTCCTCTAACCTTTGTCTATGAATAGGCAAAAAGGCCAAAAAGAGAGATTTAGAGGATTTAAGTAAAGCAACCCCATCTCAGTGATCACGAGATGATTTACACGGACACGCCGCGACGTAAAGCGGAGCATGTGAATGTGCTCTTTACACTTTAAACATCAGATGAGTGACAGCAGTGACGTGTCCCTCGAGTAAACAGCCATGTGACATGTTGGTCTGTGTCAGACAGATATTTATAAACTCACATCTCAAATAAAGAAGATGAATGAGTCATCTGGTGGCACGCACAGACCGCAGAAGGGGCGGCCGGAAGGATAAAAAAGGCTCTGGTTGTCTTTAATTATATGAATATCCATAATGTTTCTATTGTTTCCATTTGCACAATTACATTCTGATGGTTGAACCCTAACTGAAGCTCCTGACCCGTATCTGCATGATTTTATGCACTGCTGCCACACGATTGGCTGATCAGATAATCACATGGATACTTTTTTTTTTTTTTTATATATATAGATTTTTTCCTTGGACAGAATTTTGTTGATCTCACACACCGCTAATATTAACATAATGTTGTTTTCTGCATTATGTCATTAATATTTGTAATGATGTGGCAGAAGCATGGCACAATGGTGGCATCAAGATAGTAATATCATGCTCATTTTTGTGTAATGGCTTATTAATCTGAACAAAATCAAACTAGCTTTGACTGAATCAGACATCTCTATCAGCTCTATATGACCATATTATCCCCAAAAGACGTTTTGAATTGTTCTATGTCCTCTGAAAGCGAAGCGAACAGACACATAATAATAAAGTTGTCTACATTGAAAATGTGAGATGTGTGAAACGTGAGAGCAATTGTGTTCATTCAGAAATGTGTGTTTATCACTAATTCTCCTCCAATCACTAATTCTTCCTCTGAAGTTTGGGTAAAATGGAGATTATTGACACAATTCACTGAAATTAGGCAGTTTACTGTCATTAATTGGCAATATGGAGCAGATGCTCTTCTGATGGGACGGTAATATCGGTCCTGATGTTGCACCTGTCGCAGGTTGCCATCGGTTACGACCCGAAAGCGGATCATCATGACCCTGTTCAAGCTGATGACCTGTGAGAGACATCAGGACCGATATTACTGCAGCAAGTATTGGAGAAACGTTCAGGATCATCATGGATGTGTTTCTGATGTGTGACAGATATTAAAGAAACATTGATGCGTGTGATATCAGTGTTACATACATGACACATTCCTCATATTCAATATTATAAACATCTAAAGCATCACAACTGCATCATGTCTCGCAGATTTCTCCAGCGACTTTAACCACCGACTGAACTTGATCATCAACTCAAATTAATTTAATGTCATTTAGATTTTCTGAAGCAGTAAATGTGATCCAAG